>NW_011500324.1:74535-82337 GCF_000495115.2 Populus euphratica
AATAATAATAATAATAATAATAAGTTCATCTAATTATGTATGTATAGCATGAGAGCTAGAACCAGAATAGTGCTATCATTACACCTATAGTTCAGCTTTAGCGCAAGCATGCACAGTACTTTCCACATTGAGTATCTACGAAAATTTACTTATGTCGATTAGTTGGTCAGAAACCCAACTGTCAACATGCTAAAATTTTTGGGCAAGCACAAGGTTGTCTTTTTTTCCACCGTTTTTTGGGTGAAAGTCATCAGTGATTTTATTAAGGTTCTACGAAAGAAGCAAACAAGGAGAAGGCTAGGCAACCAAACAAACACATCACCTAAAAGAAAGCAGGGCACATCAAGAGAGACTAGCGTAGAAAATGACAGGCAGGGGAGCAGGTGGATTGGGTTGTTACTAGTGCCGAATTGGTATCTAGTGCCAGCACTTACTAGGTATATTAAAAGAGGGATAATTACAGAGATACTGGATGTGGATTCCTGAAGCCTGTCTCTTCGTGTATCTTAATGCACTCATATCCCTATGATTTACTGTGCCATTTCTTCCAGTTTTCTGTATTGACAACTACATACATGCATCCGATGATGCCTAAAAGTTATCCTTTAATTTGTTAATCTTATATACGTGGTTATTATAGGAAACTGCAGAGTGTAGGATGTATATAATTATAAAGTATTGAAAGATTTAATTTTGTATTGTCATATCTATATTAACTATTATAAACTATTCTACGTGTATAAATAAAAAATGTTGGCTAACTAATTGATCAAGTCTTCTATTCTTCTTAATTTGATATCAGAGTCTTAATACATTAAAACTGTCTTTCCCTCACCCCAACGGACTCTACCATGTTTGTTGTTTCTTCCTTACAACAAATCGACATTCCAGCTCCTACACCAGAAGCTGTTGTTTCTTCTCAACCAATGCAAACCACTTCCTTTTCGTCTGCTTTGGAATCTTCCCCTGTCATTGATGCTAATATGAATCTCCCCCCTATAAAGTCGATCAATTTCTCTAGAAGATTTCAATTTGTATGTGTTGCATACAATCAGTCTTCAAGTTTGTATAACAATTATTCAAATTTTAGTTATGGAAGAGGACGATTTCATGGAAGCTGGTGTTCAAATAACAATCAAAACAACACCTAAAATAGGTCTGATTTTCATGGTCTTCAAAGGTCTTATAATAGCATCTAGAGACAGACCAATTGGCAACAAAAACATAAGGAATAATGGCTCTTCACAATAGTCTAATAACCGTTCTTTTACGAATAATATCAGGTGCCAACTTTGCCTATCCTTTAGTCATACAACCCCTTAATGTTCTCAGCTTCACATCTATGGACAATAGTCAAATGCCAATATTGCATTTAGTAATGTCTTCTCTCTTAACTTTGTGGATTGGTTTTTAGATAATAATACAAATCAACTCGTTACACCTGCTCTTGCGACCCTAACTAGGTTTGAACCCTATCTTGATAATAATCTCTTGTATATTGATAATGATAAAGGCCTTTCCATATCTAATATTAGGCATACTAAATTACCTTACAATATATTTTTACTTCTTTCCATATCTAATATTAGACATACTAAATTACCTTACAATGTATTTTTACCTTATCTAATATTTTTCATGTACCTCATATTAAAAAACCATTACTTTTTATTCAGAAATTTTATCATGATGATAATGTTTATTTTGAATTTCTCACATTTGTATTTTATGTTAAGGATCTCACTACCAAGGCAATGCTCCTTTCCAATCAGAGTAAGTATGGTCTTTTATGTTAAGGATCTCACCACCAAGACAATACTCCTTTCCAATCAGAGTAAGTATGGTTTTTATATTTTGTTTGAGTCTTCTATCATGTCAATTCCTTAGGTTTACTAGTCTTTTTGCCTCTCTACTTCTACTAATATTTGACATCCTCAATTGGGTAATCTTATTTCCCATGTTTTTACTTTTTTAGTATCAAATAATAAACTTGCTTATACATCACATTTATTATTATAATGTCAAGCATGTTCGCTAAGAAAGTTGTCGCGTTTATTGTTGGGACCTATAAGTCACAAAACTTTAACTCTGTTTGATTTAATCTTTAGTGATGTTTGGGGCCATACTCCTATTTTTTCCTCTGATGTTTTTTGTTACTTTTGTTATTTATATTGATGCGCATGCGAAATATATATGGTATTATCCTCTTATTGTGAAGTCTATTGTACTTTCTATTTTCCATCATTTTATTTCAAGTTTTTTTGTTGAGCATCAATTTTCATGAAAAAATAAATCTATTCAAACTAATTGGGGTGGTGAATAACACAAGTTAAACACTTTTTTTTAGACTATCAGTATTCATTATTGTTTAATTTGTCTCATACTCGTGAGTAAAATGGCATTGTTGAACGTTATTATTGGCATATTGTCGAAAGTGATCTTACTCTCCTCAAACAATGTGAAGCCCCATTAAAGTTTTGAAATTATAAGTTTGAATCATTAAATCATATGCCAACTCTTGTCATCTATAATAAATCCTCCTTTGAATGTCTTTTTCATCGTACTCCTAATTATGATATTCTATATATTTTTAGATGTTTTTGTTTTCTGTTTCTATATCCATACCATATGCATAAGTTGTATTTTTGTTCTTCTCCATATGTGTTCTTAAGTTATAGCTCCTTTAATCTTAGTTATTGTTGTCTTAATCTTATATCTCAATGTATTTATATCTCACATCATGTCTGTTTTCATAAATAAATATTGCCTTCTGACAAATCTAAAAAGATGACACAACCCTACAACACCTCTCCACATTATATCACTACTACCCACTTGCCTAATTTGCTTGATTCATTACCTTTTCCCTCCTTATACCTACGACCTCTCCACCACCCATACTACCTGCCATTTTTGTCAACATCAATAACCCATCAGCCTTTCTTTTATGTCACCATTTGCTTGTTATGCAATGATCATTCTCTAAGTATAGCTTCTCCCCCTTCAAAGTTGCTATTTTCTAAGTCTAATGTTGATGGTTCTCTTTTGTTTTGCTATTGGTTCATATAGGTCTATTGCTGCCAGTCCAATGTCTTGGTTTGAATCTCCAACTAGGTTGAATTTGGCTGTTGACCTCTCATTTTATCTTCTACAGTAACATATAGGTTCAAGCTTACTTGCCTATAGTTGGTCAGCATCATATGGTTCTTTGTCTACAATTGGTAAAGATAGCAAATCTAACGACTTTTTTAGCTTTGTTTACGAGCCTTCTCTCTTGAGTACTCTCTCCTTCTACTTATGAACCAATTATATTTTTTGATGTTGATAGGTATAAGGCTTGGCATAGTGCTTCAAAGGATCAAATTTAAGCGTTGTGTTTTAATAACACTTAGTCTTTGTTTCCTTTTCATCCTTTAATGAATGTTATTGGTAATTAATGGGTGTACAAGATAAAACATTGTGTAGATGATAGCATTGGGAGTTATAAGGCTCAATTGGTTGCTAGAGGTTTTACTTTGTAAGAAGGTATTTATTATTATGAGAATTTTAGTCCTGTCATTAAATACACGATTATTTGATTGGTTTTCTCCATTTTATTTTCATGTGGTTAAGAGATTAATCAACTCGATATACATAATGTCTTTGTCAATGGGAAACTTGTCAAAGAGATATACATGTAGCAACCTCTAGATTTTGTTGATTCTACTCTTTTCTCTATTATGTGTCGGTTACATAAGTCTTTATATAACTTAAAACAAGCTGTTTGTACATGATACACTCGCTTAAATGATTATCTTTTTTGTATTGGGTTTCAAGCTTATAGGTGGACACTTCATTAGTCATCTTGTTTATGGATGTTAATATCTTTTATCTTCTAGTTTACATTGATGATGTTTTGCTTATGGGAAGCAATTAAGTATTGCTTCATCAATTGATATAGTTGCTGAGTTCAAAGTTTAAACTTCAGGATTTAGGAGCTGTTCATTCTATTAATGTCGATCTTATGCTACGACAAGATAAATATATTCTTGACATACTTAATTGAGCAAGTATGTCTACTTGCAAACCTATTGATACTCTCATGTCTACCTCAAAGGTTACTAGGGTGCTCAATTGCTTATTTTGTGATCTTACATGGTTTCATCAAATTGTTGGTGCTCTTTAATATCTCACTTTTATAAGACTAGACATTTGTTTTGTTGTTAAAAAGGTCTGTCAGTTTATGCATGCTTCTACACATACATATTAGGCTGATGTTAAATGCATTCTACATTATCTTTGGTGTATGTTTTCTTTTGGCTTACATATCACCTATGGCTCTATATTTGCCTTATATGGTTTTACAGATGATAAATGAGCTAGTAGAGTTGATGATTGTAAGGCTACAAGTGGATATCTTGTCTCTTTTTTTTACATCAATTTCTTGGAAATCCAACAAACAATGCATGATTGTTTGTTCTTCTACTAAGGTTGACTATAAAGTCTTGGCCAATGGCACTATTGAGGTTATTTGGGTTCAATATTTATTGTTAGATTTGCAGATTGCTTCTACTTTGGTGCCTATGCTTTGGTGTAATAATATGGATATTACTTATTGGTTTGCAAATCCTATCTTTTATACTCATACTAAATATATTGAGGTCGATTATCACTTTATACATGACAAGGTTGCCAAGAAGGATATTCAAATTCAATTTATCTTTCCCAATGATCAGCTTCCCAATGTTTTGGCTAAGTCACTCCCTACTTTTTTTTATTGATCTTTGATTTAAATTTTTAGTTGATCCTCCACCCTCAACTTGATTGTATTATAGAAAATTACTAAATATATGATGTATATAATTAGAAAATATTGATAGGCCTAATTTTATGTTATAATCTCTACATTAACTAGTATACACTGCCCTATATATAAAAATAAAAAAGGATGGATAACTAATTGGTCAAATCTTCTATTTTTCTCAACTCTTCTCAACTTTGGTAAAGGCTAGATTATACACATACATACGAATAGAATGTTTATGATAATAAATTACCAGACATATATTGGAGTAGGACACAATGAATCTGTAAAACTAGCTTTGATGCAGTGTCATTTGAATCTATTGAAGAGCGACTTCAACACATGACATTGATAAATTAATATCCAGTAGTGTTAAAAAAACTGTCAAATCCAAAAATTTATTTGATAAGAATTAAAAGAAATGGTTTTATATTAAAGAAATTCACCTCCTCCTTAGGTAGGAGCTGTTTGAACTTTGTTGAGATTTACATAATGATTTTATATTAACTCGTCGTGCAATAAGTATAATTGTAAAATGCGAAAACTGCATATGATGTTTTGTTTTGGAGCATATACTCACTTCTAATCATCCAACAAGGGTTCGCTTCCACGCAAATGAAATGAACAAATAAAAGCATATATTGACATGCAAATGTCCCACAAAATCTGAAATCGGACAACATGCAGATCATGCAGATCTATGAAGATACAGAGGGCAGGATACTAATGTTCAAATTACCCTTGTAAAGATCTGCTGCAAGGGTAATTCATGGAGAGAAAAAGCAGTGGAGAGAGAGAAACGATGCAAATAAGAAGGGAGAGTGATATGTTCCTTGAGTTTGAAAAATATTATATATCATAGTAATAGCATTATTTTACACGGTTTAAAATTTTAATTTGATTGAAAATATAAAGTATAATTTTATAAAAAAATGGTGGGGCAGGGCTTGAAGTTCGTGTTGTTAAATTAAAAAAACCATGACACCTGAACATTCATGAGGGCAGAAAATCACACTGCTTGATATTTGCCAATGTTTATTTAAAGCAGGCAATCTATCATTAAAAAGAGGAGTCAAAAAGTAAATGTGGTAAGGGATTGATTACCATACGTGCACAGATGCTGGAAAGCCAATTGGGATTTTAAGGAAACTGCATCTCAGAGCTTGATTCATCATTTCCTTTGCTTGAAATCTGCTTCTTCCTTTTCTTCTTGTGTGGGATCCCCCTTGCCTTAGCTTGATAGTCCTTTACTTCTCTAAGGTAAACCCGAATAGAAGCATTAGCAAAAGGGTTTGTCTCTAGCGTGCCTCCGTTCTCCTCGTAGGCTGCTCGAAGCCTCCCAATAAGAGCATCAAGGCTGCACCAAGCTTGTCTAAGAGGGCAAGTACAAGGAGCTGGGGGCTCAGGCTGCCCATAAAACATGCAACCTTGTAGATGAACCTTAGTCTTGCCGAACTGGTCAAGATATCGAAGGAAATCTAGGACATGGTTGCTATTGCACTGAGAAAGTGGAACTGGAGGCCTCTGGTTCTTCAAGTACTGCCCAAAAGTGTTCCAGTCCCTTCTCTTCTGCGACTCATAACGACTAGGAGTTGCTGGTTGTTGATTCTCAATGGATCCTTCAGCTATGTCCTTTCCTCTTTCTCTGGACATCTTTTCCGTGGATGAAGATTAATGTTAATGATCTATATATTTTACTAAATATGGTAATTAAGAAATAAGAGAACTGGCGGGGGGGTAAAGCAATAGCGGATGGAAGTGGGGAGGAAGATGGAGTTCACATCATAGAGGCTGGTGAGTAGACATAACATGGGCCAATGCCGTTGCTTTCTGTTTTCTCTTTTATTTTTTTTCTTTTTCATTTTCATTTTCATTTTTTTTATTGGTGCCCATTAGTATTAACTCTACGTTTAGTGTGGGTAGAGATATTTATATTGATAAATAAAACATAGAATTATTGTATGTCCTTTCTAAGTGATTAAGCCTCTATCATTTGATCCACACTAGGCACGATTGCTAGGTTTGAGATTCGCTTTGAGACGCAAGGGTTGCTAGGTTTGAGACTCGCTTTGAGACGCAAGGGTTGATGCCAAGCCTTCATAATAATATGTTTGTCATTCTTTTATCAAATTATTAAATTCAAAATTTTGAGCAGCCGGGTATGGTTTAATACCGGAGAATTTTGATGTTTGGATACCCAAAACTTTTGACTTTTAAATGATTCCAAATTATGATAATTATATCCCTTCTAGCTTGCTGAGTAAGGAAGTTTACCTCTTTTTTTAAAAAAAAAAAAAACTCGAATTCAAACTTTAAAACCAATACCAAGGAGAACTCTTGCATGAATGCATCAAACTAGTGTAAATAATGATTTCTTAAAATTGTCCGAAAGGTGAATTTAAACTCAACTTGCATGTGAAAATTGACACAGAAAAATATACTTTTCTTGTCGAAAAAAATTATGATAATTATTCAACATGTGTGCTCTTAATTTATTACAATAAGGTATATTTGGAATCCAAGTAAATACTACAGGAAAAAAGAAGGAAAATAGCGACGGAATGTAGTTTGTTGCTAATTATCAATGGAATTAGATTCAGCGTCAAAATTCCTTCTCTAACCAATATATATTTCTTTTTTCATTTTTTGGACCAGAGATGGATCAATACCAGCAATATTATCCGATGATCATGGTGACTGAAAATCTTAATTTGTCGAAGTCATTAGCAGTGAAATATGTTCTCTTACTAATTATCAATAGAATTATTGACAACATAAAAAATAATTAAAAATTAATAAATATTTTGTCATGTTTCTATCTATAATATGACACATTATTATTTGTTGATGAAATTATTGTGTAAAATATTGCATCATCAATTTATGTTGAAACACTACCAGAAAATAAAAAAAAAACCAACGAAATTATCGACGGATACATTCCGTCAGTAATAACTACCGATGGACATAATTTTATCTCATAATCTGTCGGTATATACCGATGACATATATCTATTCG
>NW_011500324.1:82669-84753 GCF_000495115.2 Populus euphratica
GGTTCATCCCAACCGTTTCGCCGATGGGGTATATAGTTTGTCTGGACATATGCAACGACATGGTGACGTCAAAAAATTTTACCGATGGAATGACCGAGGAATTCAAACTGAGATAGTCGTACAGTGACGTGGCACTATCACTGACGGAATCACCGATGAAATAAATTGTTAAAATTTTGTTTGAATTACAATGAATTAAATGTGTTGTCATGAAATAAATAATTAATAGCTTGTTTAATGAGTCTTGTTTAATTGTTATCAATTCTATTTCGAAGTTGTCATTTCTGTAAATTTATATATGTGTAAATTTATATGTATGAACGTTGATAGTTGACAATTGATAATGAATATTTAACATAAGTGTTGTTTTAGTTTGTTGGATAATATTGGGGAAAACCAATATTTTTGTTATGTTTTATAGAGGTTCAATAGAAGTCATAGATGATCGTTCATGGATGTATCGGGACTCACCCCAAGGATTGTGGAGGATGGATTATTGTAATGGTGTCCAGGGTTTTATTAATTTCGCAACATCTATTCCGAGGAATTTTACTGATGATGATTTTAGGTGTCCATGCAGGAAGTGTAAAAATTTAAAGTTTTTGCATCAAGATGTTGTAACGATGCATCTTCTAACCAAAGGGTTCATGGAGATTACCTATGTTGGTATGCTCACGAAAAACTATTTGTTCCTAATAGAGCATGGAAGAATAGGTGGTTGGGTCAACTTCTAGTGCTAGCAACAAGCATGAAGTTGGAAAAGAGAATAGTAATCCTTACAGGAATTCTGACTAACTAAACATGTTATTGTGTTGTGTAATAATTTGAAACATTAAATATTTATTCTTCTTTAATGGTCAGCCATTGTTATTGTGTTGTGTGTGCTGTAAGAGTGCAATTTAAGATTTTATGACAGGGTTACATAAAAAAATAAGAAAAATTTACTGGATTGTGCCACTTTCACCAACGGAGTCACCGATGGGCAATAACCCGATGGTATTTCATAGAGAGTTGAGAAAAATTTATGGGATTGTGCCATTTTTACCGACAGACAATAACCCATCGGTATTTCACAGAGAGTTGCAAAAAATTTACGGGATTGTGCCTCAATCACCGATGGTTATATCGACAACGTTACCGACGGAATCACTAACGGATTTACACACATCCCAAAGCGCACGCATGTCCAACATGTGTCCGTCTGCACAAATACCAACGCATCGAAAAGTCTGGCGGGATTTTTGAACTTTTTTGGTGCGCATTTCAATTAATTTTTGATGGTATTACCGATGGAATTTAATGCCATCGACAACAATTAATGTCCGTCGGTAATACCATCGGAAAAATTACTATATAAAACCCCCCCCCCCATTTGGTTCATTTTTTTCTCTGGTTCCGTTTCTCTTCTCCATTTTTCTTCTCCTCTCGATTTATATTTCATTTTTGGAAGTGATTTTATTGTTTTGGTGGTAGTTTTAGAAGGTATGTATTCTTTTTTCTTTATCTTTGTATCTTTTTATTTTAATTAAGATTATTTTTTTTGGTGTTCCTTGTTTTGTGTATTGCTTGTAGATAAAATTAAATTCAACACACCATTAAGGTAAGCATTTTTTTATTCCCAAATTTATTTTTAATTGATATAGTGTTTTTTAGTTTTGTGTTTATGTTGTTTTCTATAGTGTTTTTTAGTTTTTTCATTTTATTTATTAATTTTATGATATTATTGTTTATATTGCTATAATTGTTATTGTTGAATTTATGTTAAAAATGTTAATTTATATATATAGAATTACATTTAATTAGTTTATCTTCATTTAGGATATTATTGTTTGTATTGGTATAATTGTTATTGTTGAATTTATTTTAAAATGTTAATTTATATGTATAGAATTACATTTAATTAGTTTATCTTAATTTAGGATATTATTGTTTGTATTGTTATAATTGTTATTGTTGAATTTATGTTTTAAACGTTAATTGAAATATAGAATTACATTTACTTAGTTTATCTTAATTTTAGGATATTATTGTTTACATGTCATTGTTATTGCTTGTTATTACATTTTTATATTTATGTGCGCACG
>NW_011500324.1:84904-85891 GCF_000495115.2 Populus euphratica
CGTAAATTTGAATGTATGACTTTAATTTAATGTTTGTAACTCTAGGTACCAATTTAACAATGAATGTTCATAGTTGAAATTGATTCTTTTACTTGAATATCATTATATGATGTTATTGAATAAAATGTTGTGTTGATGATGATGAGTTGGGTTGAGATATAGGATGATTGGATTGGGATGTGAAATAAAATTGGAAGTGTAATATAATTTTGTCAATAACTTAGGACCCCCCTAGTATAGGGGAGACTCTGTCGATTTTTGTTTTTAAATAATCGAAGTTAATTATGTAATTATTCCTATAAATTTATGTAGATGCGTAGAATGAAATCTACAGCACGTCGTTAGAAGACGGTTGCAGCTAGTTCTTCTAGCAGTGAGGAGGACGTTTCCTTAGGTGCTGATCATGGCGAGGAATCTACACCAACTTATGATGCTGCCTCTTCTAACACGGTTTCACAGCGTAGAAGCGGTGTGCCTTTACAGCGGGGTTAATTCACCCGCAAATACCAGGCACAATGGAAGGATGACCTTTCAATGTAAATTTGTTTAGGTTTTAGTTTTACACACACACACACACACACACACTTATAACATAATTTATGAACAACTAATTAATATTACTACTTTTATTTAATTTCAGGTTCACAAAAATTGAGGCTGCAAGGACTATAACATTGGCGTTTAAATGGAGCCAGGTTTTCAGACATCCTGAGTGGAAACCTAATATCGACGCATGGTTTAATAGATTTCAGGTCGGTGTTAATTTTTAATTTCCAGCTTATTTTTAATAAATAATTTTATAATTTCATATCTTGTACAATTTTGTTTTATATGAATTATTTATATATACAGAATAAATTTGAGTGGGATAGGGCAGACAACAATGTTGTGAGGAGGGTATGAGAGAATCACGCGGCAACTAGGTAACATTGAAAATAATATTTATTTTTGTTTTATAATTTTATGTTTTAAATTCTAATTTGTTAC
>NW_011500324.1:86503-86956 GCF_000495115.2 Populus euphratica
CTTATATTATTAGACATATTATTATAAAACATATTTTAGTTAAGGAGTTATTGATACTTCAAGTGCAAAATGATGATATAAAACCATGATAAAAATGCACTTTTAAGTACTAATCAATGACACCCAAAAAAATCAAAAAGACATGCGAGGGATAACGGTCTTGAAGGATGGAATGAGGTGGCGGTTTGGTAGGAATTCAAACTACCATTCATCTTGGGGGAAATATGGACGACATATATTGAGCACGTGACCTTAGAGCGGTTCTCACGGCGCTCACAGTCCGGCGCCGACAACCAGAACCGGTAAATTTATGGTTTGGTGACCACACATACTAGCGAATCCATCCCCTTCAGCGCATATGCAAAGATGATTAGTACTTAAAAGTGTATTTTTATCAAGGTTTTATATCATCATTTTGCACTTGAAGTATTAATAACTCCTTAACTAAAGCAT
>NW_011500324.1:88482-89365 GCF_000495115.2 Populus euphratica
TATTACTACTACTACTACTACTACTACTACTATTATTACTATTAGTATTATTACTATTACTATTATTAGTATTATTATTATTGTTATTGTTGTTGTTGTTGTTGTTGTATTATTGTTATTTATAATTTATACAATCAACTTCTCTATAGTTCGACCCCGGTCTTGCCAGGTTATTTATTACTTCGGCACTCCTACACTTAGGAGAAGACATTAATCTTTTTTAATTTTATCATTCAATATATGGTTTTTCTTGAATTTTTTATATTAGTTCTTTTTCAATTTTATCCTTTTATTTTTAATTTATTTTGAATTGATCTTTATATTTTTTATTAATAATTAAATTAGAAAACATTATTACATTTAGTGAAGTTCATGGCTCGGCTCATTGGTTTGATGAATTAATACAGGTTAATCCAATATATTGTTATTTTAATATTTTTAAATAATATCATGTTAATTTTTTTTTAAAAAATATTAAATCATGTTCTTAATAGTTATACAAGTTGCTTTTAGGCTTTTGTACGTGAGTTATTTTTTTGTTATTCATTCTGTTTTTGTCTCTTTCGATTTTTTTTCTTTTGACCTAATTAAATTAATTAAATTATATCAAGTAACTTTTATAAAGTTTAATCCATTGAATCTAATTTGATGATGACGCGACGAAAAGATTGATGTCTTCTCCCAAGTGCAGGAGTGTCGAAGTAATAAATAACCCGGTAAGACCGGGGTCGAACCACAGGGAGGTTATTTGTACAAATTATAAATAACAATAATACAACAACAATAACAATAACAATAACAACTACAACAATAATAATAGTAATACTAATAATACTAATTAATAATAATAATAATAATAGTAGTAGTAGTAGTAGTAGTAGTA
>NW_011500324.1:89844-93964 GCF_000495115.2 Populus euphratica
GAAAACATGAAAGTTATAGGAAATTGTCTCAGCTTTCTTGTGTAAAACATTCAGCTCATTTGGACTTTTAGAACTCCAGATATGGCCAAAATACTGAACAGTTCTCTTGTCTTTTTAGATCTTAGGCTCCATATGAAAGTTATAGGCCTATGTCTTACCTTTCCATCCATATAAAGTAGACCGAAATGTGAGATCTATAGCTCCAGATATAACCCAATTACCAAATAGTGTTCCGGTTTGGATTCCACCGACATCTCTTTTCTAATTTTGGTCATCTCTTTGCCCTTGCAATTTAAGTTCTTAAAGTCATCAATCAATCCCTTCATTTATATGATAGGCCTGCATTTAAAATGAATATTTACCATAAATTAAAGGTATCTTATATTATTAGATATATTATTATAAACATGCTTTAGTTAAGGTGTTATTGATACTTCAAGTGCAAAATGATGATATAAAACCATGATAAAAATGCACTTTTAAGTACTAATCAGATGACAATGCTAAAAAAAAATTCACAACCTTATTATTATTTTTTTATTTTTTTCCTTTAGCTTGACTGGGAACACATAATTTGAGATGTAACCTAATATCTCCTAAAAAATACCAACGTTACTTATTGGAGTATAGTACCACTAAGTATAATTACATGAAATTGATAACCTGTGAAGTCTCTGTCGATAAGAGCTATTAGCATTAACTAATTATTTTTACTCGTGTCTGGTGACGGTTTATATCATTTTTTAATCTAAAAAACATATAAAGAGTAAGTAAATATAAAATTTGATACATTCCAACTAAAGTATTTTTAAAATACCTAAATAGTAATATTTTGGATGACATTTTCTTTTAAAAAAAATAAGAAAAGAAGCAGCACATTAAATCAACCTAAGTTAATTATAATTAATCTATAAAACTCATGATATAGGATCAAAATCATTATAAAACCATGAAATCATAATAAATTAGAAATCTCACTTATAATAAACTAAATATTAAAAATTAAAAGAAGAAAAAAATTAAACAAAGAATACAAAAAATGTGACTTAATCAATTGTCCACGCAACATTGTTAATTGCCAAATTTTTTCAAACTTAAGAAATTCAAGTGACGATAATATTTTTAAAAAAGTAAAAATAATCCTAGACTGGGGTCATTGAATCAATTGAATTTAATAAGTTCAATTAATTTAATAATATAAAAAATTCATTCCTAATTTAACAATATAAAAAAACCAAGCAAATCTAGATAAATCTTCTAAACATTGTTTAATCTCCCAAAATAACTAACGAGTCATTAAAAAAAAGAATAAATTACCTCCAAACCTAGGATATCTAATTTTCTCAACTAAGAGAAAAAACATAATTTTATTATTGAAGGGAGTAATATTATGTGCATGTATATGATTAGTATTTAAAAGTGCATTTTCATCAAGATTTTATATTATCATATTACACTTAAAGTATTATTAAGTTCTCTAATTTGATCATGTTTTATAATAACAAGTTTGATAACAAAAGATATTTTTAATTTATGGTAAATATTTATTTTGATTGCAGGCATATCTCACAATTGAAAAGATTGATTGATGTGTTTAATTATTGAAAGTGAAAAGATAAAGAGAAAGCAAAGTTTAAAGAAGAGATGTTGGTTCAATTCAAACTGGAACATCATTCGGTTAGTAGATCATAATTGAAGCTATAGAATATGAATTTAGGTTTGGTTTATATAGATGGAAAGTTAAGACATAAGCCTAAAGCATTCATGAAAAGTCCAAGATTTAAAAAGACCGTTTTTAAGTTCAAATTGTAGCAACAAAAGAGAAGTCAGAATCTATCCTACAACCTAGACACTATTTAATGTTCAGCCCATATCTCAAGTTTTAGAAGTCCAAATGAGCTCATTCTTGTTTTGTTGGAAAGCTGAGATAAATTTTCAGAACTTTCATATAGATAATTTGTTCAAATTATGATGTTAGCAATGATGTTTTGTTCAAACAAGAAGATAATAGTTATCACCAAGTCAAGAAGTGGCCACCCACTCAATAAATTAGTCATCAAATCAATAGTTCTAAATTTTAGTATATAAAAAGAGATATTTGTCATATATATAGACATCTTGGTTTTCAAATCAAGATCATATTCTTGCTTTCTTTCTTTGTATTTTTGTAATGTTTAAGTTTTACTTTCATTAATCTCTTGTTTATACTTTTCATCATAATTATATTCCTATCTAGTTTATTTATGTTTCTCTTCTTCATAATGTTTAGTTAAGTTTATTATGTAAAGGTGAAAATGTTTCATTAATGGTGTTAGAATAAGTATAATATAAACTCAATATGAACTTCAATATTTTTATTCAATAAAGTTTGTTATTAACATGTCTTATCTTTTTATCTTACTAATTCTTAATACCTTGCTTGTTAAATGATTAATCTAGATTTGTATTGTACAACAAATACTTGGCACTTTCATAGCCTACTGTAAGGTACAACTGACACTTATGTTAGGAAAGGAACTTGATTTGTTGTTAACATAAGTTAACATCATGAATTCCTGATAATATTTAAAAGCATGGTGTTACTAAAATAAGATAATTAATATGATCATGTTAAAAATTTATAATGAACTATTAAGGATAAATCATCCAATTGGAACCTCCTTTATATGTGGTTTTCAATTGATTAATAAAAAGAATTTATACTATACTTATTTATAATAATATTAGTGGATTCTCTAATTTTGACAATTGATTTTATCCTTGATTAATACTTATATCAATATCACATCTTATAAGTTCTCTTCAACTTTTCTACTTTTATTATTTATAATTTATATAGTTAACCTCCCTATGATTCGACCTTGATTTTGCTGAGTTTTTTTATTACTTTGACACTTTTGCACTTGAAATAAGAATCAATCTATTAATCGTGACAGTATGAAATGTTAAAAAAATAAAAAGAAGTAAGAATTTACATATTCAAAATAAAACTTAAAAGAGAAGTTCATACCTTTTTTTTATATATTTTTCCTAGTGTTTAGAATACAAGATAAATAGTCTATTTATAGGAGAAGAAAATGAGAACATTAAATAACACTAGGAAACACTAATGTCATGAAAAACCAAGAGGCTAAACTCAAAAATCATGAAGTTTAAAAGATTTTATAATACTTTCCCTTAAATCACCATGTAATAAAAATATGTCTCCTTAAAACTTTGCAATAGAAAACCTAATGGAAAAAGAAAACCTAAGCGAAGGAAAAAAGGTACAATATTATTATGTGATTTCTAAATAATTTAAAATTCAATAGAAGGTTTTATATAGATACTTCAAGATCCATATTTGAATACTTAGGATTCACAAAAATAGCAAATTACAGCATTAAAATCTTGCAAAGAAAAACCCAATGGGAAAAAACTTAAGCGAAGGGAAAAGAGTACAATTTGCATTGACTTTGATTAGTACTTTAAAGTGTATTTTTATCAGGATTTTATATCTTCATTTTGCACTTGAAGTATCAATAACTGCTTAACTAAAGCATGTTTTATAATAACATATCAAATAATATAAGATACCTTTAATTTGTGGTAAATATTCATCTTAAATGTAGGCCTATCACATAAATAAAAGGATTGATTGATGAGTTTAAGTACTGAAATTGAAAGGATAAAGAGATGACCAAGCTTAAAAAAAACATGCTGGTGCAGTCAAAATGAGAACACTGTTTGGTAATTGAGTCATATCTGGAGCTGTAGATCTCGGATTTAGATTTACTTTATATGAATGGAAAGGTAACACATATGCCTACAACTTTCATGGAGTTCAAGATTTAAAAAGGCCGTTTTCATGTCCAAATTACAACAACAATGAAGAAGTCCGAATTTGTCTTACAGCCCAAACACTATTTAGTGTTAACCCATATCTTGAGTTCTAGAAGTCCAAATGACCTTAATTTTTTTTTTTTTTGAAAAGTTGAGACAATTTTCTAAAACTTTCATGTGGAGGTTTGGTTCAAATTCTGACATTATCAATGATATTTTATTCAAACAAAAGGATAAGGATTGTCACCAAGTGAAAATGTGGTCACCCACTCATTAAATCAATAAAATGTGGTCACCC
>NW_011500324.1:94151-94264 GCF_000495115.2 Populus euphratica
TATTTTATTTATGTTCTTATCTTGTTTATTTATATTTCTTTCTTTCATTATGTTTAGTAAAGTGTATTATATCAAGGTGAAAAAGTTACACTAATGGTGTAAGAATAAGTATA
>NW_011500324.1:94759-94942 GCF_000495115.2 Populus euphratica
AACAACACATAAAGGAGGTTACAAATAGATTATAAATTATTAACATGATTACATTAGTCGTCCTTCAAAATTGGAACCACTTAAAAACATAAATTATAGAAAATTATCTTAGCTGTCTAGGGTAAAACATTTAAGTCATTTGGACTTCTAGAACTCAAGATATGGGCCAAACACTGAAAAATA
>NW_011500324.1:95383-107098 GCF_000495115.2 Populus euphratica
TAAATGATGATATAAAATCTTGATAAAAATGCACTTTTAAGTGCTAAACAACTTCCATAGCCTAATTGTATGGTATAATCGACACTTGTGCTATGAAAGGAACTTCATTTGTTGTTAACATAAGTTATAATAATGAATACCTGACGAGGTTTACAAGTGTTAGCATTAATCGAATAGGACGACTAATGTAATCATGTTAATAATTTATAATCTATTTGTAACCTCCTTTATGTGTGGTTTCCAATTAAATAATAAGAGTTTATACTATACTTGTTTAACATACCATTAGTGGATCCTTTAACCTTGACATTTGTTGTTATCATTGTTTAATCCTCACATTGATCTTCCATTTCAAAGTTCTCACCAACTTCTTCTTCTTCTATTATTATTGTTGTTGTTGTTATTTTTTATTTTTATAATTAACCTCCTTGTGCTTCGACCCTAGTCTTGTTGGGTCATTTATTATTTCGACACTCCTACACATAAAAGAAGACATCAACCTTGTTGTCGTGCCAGACTTCACATCAAAAGTACATATCTTATAATAAATCTTTAAGATGACGCATTCCAATATATGGACAAGTTTCTTGAAAGTTGATGTTAGGAAAAACTTTATAAATAGGTTTGCTAAATTATCACTTGACCTAATTTACTTGATATCAATTTTTCCCTTCCATGGAAGCTTGTTAAAATAAAAGAACTTTGGTGAGATATGTTTTGTTTTGTCTTCTTTATTATAGCCTCCTCTAAGTTAAGTAATGCAACCAGCATTATCTTCAAACAATATTGTGAGACTATCTTCAATGGTTAACAATCCACATTTTATTTAGGTGCTAGATAATTTACCTTAGCTATATACATTCTTGATTTCTTCATGGATTGCAATATTTTTTGAATGATTTGATGAAGTAGCCATTAATGTTTGTTTGACAAATCTCTAAGAAATTGCAGTACCTCTATATGTAAACAAATAACCTAATTGTGATATCCCTTTGTAGGGATCAAAGAGGCAACCTGCATTTGCATATCCAATCAATTGTGAATTTGATCCGCTATAAAATAACCTTATTTTAGTTATTCCACAAAGATAGTGAAGTATATGTTTGACCCCATTTCAATGTCTTTTTTGTGGAAGTGAAACTATATCTTTCTAATGAATTGACTGTAAAAGTTACATCTAGTCTTGTATAATTAACAAGATACATGAGTGCTCTAATATCACGAAGATATGGTACTTTTGGACCAAGAAGTTTTGCATCATCTTCTAGAAGTGGAAAATGATCTTTCTTCGCATTAAGTGATTAAACTACCATAGGTGTACTCAAAGGATAAGCATTGTCCAAGTAAAAGTGCTTCAAGACCTTTTCTTTATATACGTTGATTGAAGGATAAATTTTCCATATATAAGATGTTCAATCTATAAACCAAGATACAATTTTATCTTTTTATGATCTTTCATATCAAATTCATCTTTCAAATAGGTTATAGTTTTTATGAGCTCTTTAAGAGTACCAACAAGATTTAAATCATTAACATATGTTGTAATAATAGCACATCTGAATGTGGTTTTCTTAGTAAAAATACATGGAAAAATCTTATTATTCTCAAACCCTTTTTCTATGAGATATTCATTCAAATGATTATACTTCATTTGACCAGATTGCTTCAACTCATATAAAGATTTTTATAATTTAATAGAATAAACACTTCTGGTTTATCATAAAAGCTTCAAACATTTTGAATCATTTAAGGATTTTCATATGGATATCTTTATCTAATGATCTATATAAATATGTTGTAACTACATCCATTAAACGTATATTTAGATTTTTTGAGACTACTAAGACAATAAAAAATTTAAAAGTAATTGCATCCATAACTAGACAATACGTTTCATCATAATCAATGTCTAGTCTTTATGAGAAACCTTGTGCAGCAAATTATGCCTTATTTCGAACAATTTTACTTATTTTATTTTATTTTTCTAATAAAAACCCACTTATATATAACAAACATAACACACTTACGTGTATGAATTACATGTCCAAATATTTCATGTTTTATAAGTAAGATCAACTTTTTTTAGATTGCTTCTTTCCACTCTACCTAATCGTTTTCATATCAACATTCTTTGATAGTTTATTGTTCAATTTCATCATCACTTTTAGTGGTGCCAAAAGCAACCTTAAATGCAAATATGATGTTATTTTTGATAATTTTATTTTGATCCAAAATCTCTCCTATTTGAACATAGTTTATGGAAATCTCATTATTTTTAGCTACCTAGATCTCTTCAAGAAATGCCTATTCAAAAAGTCCTTATCAATAGGATCAATATTAGGAGATAATTTTAACATAATATTTATCGTTTGTTTTATAGATGATGAATACTTAGGAGTATGATCATTTCTTTGTTGTAATTTGCATTTTTTATGATTTTTTTCCCTAGCACCACTAGCTATTTTGTTACTATGTTATCTTTTTTTTTTCTTTCAGTGATTTCAATTCTAAATGGAGAATTTGCAACTAGAATATAGGATTTAAACATCTTTTTACTATTAGTGCCTTATTTCCAGGGTTATGGAGGGATTTTTAGTAATTTAACTTTTATTTTATATTAAATTCTAAAAAGCTGCTGGTGCGTGTTTTTCATGCGCCAACACATTAGCGGCATCCGTGCTCATTTGACAGCATGTGCAGCACCACTAACTATCCAAAAATGGCTTTTTATTGTGTCATTAGAAGCACCATCACGTGCTCTTCCTCCTGGTGTGGAGCTTGTTAGTGGTGATATGGTGATTTGTCGTTGGTGATCGTTTCTTCTTTTTTTTAACCTACTTTTCTCTCTCTTCCAGTTAAAGTACATGTTTGTTCTTTTTTCTATTTGTGTTTCAATTTCAGCACTTATAATTTTTATTGCTTATTTTTTACCTTGACACTTTCAGAAAACTTTTCATGTTTTCAATTCAGTCTTTAAATCACAATATGCATATATTGTTTTCATCAATTTAGTCTTTATTCTTTTTATTTGTCATTTTTATCCTTGGATCTTTTGTTAAAAGTTCTATTAATATTTAATTTTATCATTCAATCAAAGTTTTTTTTTCAATATAGCCTTCATTCTTTTGATTTCTTTTTTTTTTCTGTTTGTTAATTGTTTTGTTATTATTATTTAACCTTGCAATTTAATTTTTAAACGCCCTCAAATTTATTTTTTTATTCTAGTTTCAACCGTTATTTTTTAATTAATTTTTTTCATGTAATTAATGTTTTTCTCAGATACATCCTTTGGTGTTTGATTTATTTGAAATTGGGCTTCACAGTTTTTCCATTTGTGCTTCCAATTTAATGACAGAAATTACAAGTTTTAAGTGTAATACGTTTACAAATTCTTGTTTTTCTCATTATATTTTTTAATTTTATCATTCTACATTGTTTAAAAAAATTGTTTAGTGGTTACCTTCATATTCTTTTCTATTAGTTTGTCTTTATCTCATTACCTAAACCACAAGTTTGGCAAGCTATTTTGTTTTGGGTTTAATTTTTTCTATGTTTTTACTCTTTATTTTACATTATTACAGGTAGGTTTTGTTTTGCACAAAAAGTAGTTATTTTGAAATAATATTTTTTATATATCGAGCCATGCATATTTTATTCCTTTTATTTTATTCATTCTATTTTACATGTGTTTTTATTTCTATTATATTTTATTGAATTTAATAAATAAATTTAGTGGATACAAATGAGTAATTGTCTCATTTTGCAAGCGAGATCAAATATCTAATTTTATCTCTTAATTTTTTTAATTTCTCTTTTAGTTATTATTAACAAAACTTTTTATTTCTTAACATAGATTATTATTAGATGTTTGGATAAACTTTTTTATTTACACTTATAATTTATATTATGTAAAAAGACATATCAAAATATTTTGTATACTCAAGATTTTGATTTTCTGGAAAGAAAAATTATGATCTCCTACAAAGCACATATGAAATCAAATTTTTAGTTGACCTTTAATTATTATTTTTTTCACCTTTAGTTTTTAGATCCTTTTGTCTAATTAATTTTTTTTGTTGATTTTATCTTTTGACATTTGATTTGTTAGAGATTTGGCTTCATATGATCTTATCGCTCTGTATTTTCTTTTAATATTGGTTTTGTAATTATCTTTAATTTTTTTCTATGAATTTAGTTTTATAATCTAGATTATGGGTTTTGCATGTTATTTTTAATATAAGTTTTTTTGGGTTGTTTTGTTTGTGTTTAACTTTTCAAGATGTTAAGCTAATTCATTTAAAATTCTCTTTGGGACTTATACAAATGAAGTTTATTTTTTAAAATAAAAAAATATTTATTTTTAAATAATATTATTGATGTGTTTGAGCTTGCATAATATTTTTTTTTATATGAGTTTATTTAGTCAGGTTTATTTAGGTTTATCTTTTAAGTCATGAGTTTTTTGGATTGTAGGTTTATCTTTTATTGATTTTAATAAACAATTTTAGTAAATACAATCAAGTGAATGTTTCATTCCTGTTGTTGAATATCTTGATTTACATACATCTCTCAATTTTATCAATTTCTCTTTTGATTATTATTAATGATATTTTCCCATTTATTTACATAAATCATTATTAATTTATTTAATGAGATACTTGCATAGATTTTCAATTTATACTTTGAATTTTTTTATGTTGAAAAATACATTGAAGCAACTTGTATAACTGGTATCTTTGTAAAAAGAATTCTGACCTGTGGCAAAGGATAAGTTAAATGGCTAATGAATTTCTATTCTACATTCTAGACCTATTTTAGTCTTTTTATGGGGGTGCTACAAACAAATATATCATATAACCAAATGTTTATGGATGAAATATATTTAATGATTGATACGAACAAAAGATTAATATCTTCTCTCAAGTGTAGGAGTATCGAAGTAATAAATAACCCGGTAAGACTAGGGTCGAACCATAAGGAGGTTAACTATATAAATTATAAATAATAACTACAACAACAATAACAATAATAATAATAATAATAATAACAATAATAATAATAATAAGTTAAAAAGGACTTTGAGATGTAAAATTAATATAAAGATTAAACAATAAAAATAAATGTTAAGGTTAGAGGATCCATTAATGGTATTTCAAACAAGTATAGTATAAACTTCTTTTATTACTCAACTAGAAACCACACAAAAAGGAGATTCCATTCGGATTATAAATGGTTAACATGATTATATTAGTTACTTATTCAAATAATGTTAATACTTGTAAATGTTGTCAGATATTCATGATTATAACTTATGTTAACAACAAATCAAGTTTTTTTCATAGCATAAGTGTCGATTACACTAAACAGATGGGCTATGAAAGTATCAAGTATTTGTTGTATCAAATGTTATATAACATAAATCTAGATTAACCATTTAACAAGTAAAGTATTAAGAGTGAACAAGATAACAAAAACAAAACATGATAGTATGAACCATTAAAGTCTATATTGAGTTTACACTATACTTATTCTTATACCATTAATGCACGCTTTTCAAATTAACATAATAAACTTAACTAAACATAATAAAAAAATAGAAACATAAATAAAAAAGATAAGAACATAAAAAAGATATAAGTTAACTAAGTAAAGAAAAGGAAATGAAAAGCATAAATAAGAGATTAAGGAAAATATAACTTAAACATTACAAAAATATAAAGAGAAAGAGCAACAATATAATCTTGATCTGAAAATCAAGATGTCTAAATACATGAAAAATACCTCTTTTTATAGACCAAAATTGAAAACTATTGATTTGATGACTAATTATTGAGTGGGTGGCCACTTTTGACTTGGTGAAAATCCTTATCTTCTTGTTTGTCAAAAAAATCATTACTAACTTCAGAATTCAAATAAACTTGAATCATGAAAGTTCTAGGAAATTGTTTTAGATTTTCATAAAAAAAATTAAGGTCAATTGGTCTTCTAGAACTCAAGATATGGGATAAACACTAAACAATGTTTGGGCTGCAGGACAAATTCAAACTTCTACGTTATTGTTAAGATTTGGACTCCCAAACAGCAGAATTGAGTCTTACCTTCCACATGAAAGTTTTATGCCTATGTCTTAACTTTCTATTCATATAAAGCAGATCTAAATCCAAGTTTTACAGCTTCATTTATGATCTAATTATTGAACAATGTTCTAGTTTGGACTAAACTAACATTTTTTTTCTAAGCTTCACCCTCTCTTTATCCTTTCAATTTTAGTACTTCAACTCATCAATCAATCCTTTCATTTATATGATAAGGCTTGCATTTAGGATGAACATTTACCATAAATTAAGGGTATCTTATGGTATCAAACTTGTTATTATAATACATCCTTTAGTTAATGAGTTATTAATACTTCAAGTGTAAAATGATGATATAAAACCTTGATAAAAATGCACTTGTAAGTACTAATCACACCTCCCCAACTAGCTTATTACTAGTCCGTAGTAATCAAAGCATCAAAATAAAATAAAATAATTTGCAAATTCTACAAAGTAACGCATTCATCATTCAACTTCCATTAATCTATCTAGATAAACAAACTCTCATTAAATTTATATATCTTCTTAATACCTCTTAAACAAGACATTAATAAACCTTTCTTTTGTGCTTAATATATCAATACATAGTTATAGGGTTTTACTTGGAAGAAAATAAAATTTTTGTTCTAATGTTTAAGGTTAACTTTCTTGGGTTGGGATTATTATCTTTTTCTTTTTTTTTTATTAATATACATATAACTTAAAAACACAATGCATCTTTAACCTGTGTAACACGCTTTTGGCTAATGATTCCTAAACCAGTTGGTCTTAGGGTATTAAATGTTGAGACACCCCTACGAGCTTAGTAGCTTAGGTTACAGATACTGATACGTAGATAATGCAATGTTTGACTCCCTTAAGCTTTTCTCCTCAACCCATGTAACAAGCGTTGGGCTAATAACTTCCAAGTCAGTTGACTTTACGGTATTAGGTGTTAAAACATCCCTTCAGGCTTAATTACTTAGGTTAGGAAGGTTACGAAACCAAACTTATCTATGTTTTTATTATCATTACTTTTTTGTTTTATTATTTTTTGCAATTTATATACTATTCATTTTCCCTAGTTGTTATCCTTAATAAAAGAATATATATAATGTAATAATCCAATGTGCAACCCATAATCAAATGGTAAAGTATGTGTGTGAAAATGAAGGTTTAAGAATACATGTTAAATAAGTAAATAAGCATAATCAAGTGATAACAATGTGAGAATTTGTAAACCTAAATATTTCAAGATAACTATGTGATAGACCTTGTAAAGAATATTGCAAATAACCATTAGAAAATATTTACTAAGATGCATCTCAAGAGTCAATAAAATTTTTCCTTACTCTGCCATCCTAGTAATAATAGTTTTGTCAAATGGTTTTATTAAAAACAAAAGTAGTTAGTTAGTTTTTTTTTTTAATGTCAACTACTACTCTCTCCCCCAACCAAAACAAGACATTATCCTCAATTTTCTAAGGCAAAAAGATAGTATATAGAAGACATCACCTAAAATAATGAACATTGACAAACCTGAAATACACTTAAACAAATATAAGAAACAACAAAACACAAATATTATACTATTAAGAAAACCAAAAGACACAAAGATTAACAAATAAAGGCTCAAATCCAATCTAAACTTTTTATGGCTTTTCTTAGTTGACCAATTTATGCGACTCATAGAGGGATCAATTACAAGAGTGAAATATTGTAGTTGGTCAATTAATTGTTCAGTAGTAGCAGTAAAGATTATGATTTGTCGTGCTGAAGATATTAGAAATTCGTGTTCAACAGTATGATCAAGAAAAGATAACAATTTATCATAAAAACCATTAAAATTTAATAGACCTATAGGTTTATGGTGAATGTACAGTAGAGCCCAAGAGGAAATATGAAAGATCTCTTTCAATATGCTCAGACCATTTGGTAAGGCAATAAAGGCATCAACGTGTTTAAACATTGCATTCATTTAATCAGATATTGTAGAGACTTGTAGTTCTTTTCCAATTGCTTTTCCAATGATGTCCCTATTTGCTAAAGCTTTGGGGATAACTCTCAAAACTTGACTTCCTCCTAAAAGTACAGTTATTGACACTCCTCGCATTAACCCAAGGCTGCCTCCCCAATACACTAAATGAATCTTTCTCTCAGCTAGTATTTGATCAAGATAATTTGCTGATTCTAAAAATATTATTTCCTTTCCAAGACTGGATCTACAGAAAATACAAATGTGTCTTATGTGATGACTTGAGAAACCTACCATTTCTACACACTTTTATATCTGCAGAATGTATGAGTTGAGTAGAAATGAAGGGAAGGAAGAGAAGATTTTATAGATAAAAACTTGAAAATACAATCATACCACCTATATGTAAGCTAGAGTCTCACTCTCTTTATATATATATATAACGTGTGTATGTACATGAAGTTATGATTGTGGCTCACACCTTTCCTTGGTTTTATGTTCAGGAACGACTTAAACTCCTTCTATGGGTTAAGGATAAGCTTTCCATCCAGTTTTCTCAAAAATTGACAAACAGAGTCTTTTTTAGTCAGATTCCCAAGACTAAGTTGATCATGTTCTTTATGGAATTGTGACCATAAATCATGAATTGCACGATGAACATCTCTACTAGGATGCGTCTCAAGAGTCAATAGAAGATTATCTAAAGATCCTTTACTTAGGCCATCCTTAATGAATTATATTTTATCTTCATGGTTTATAAATATCATTCCTAAAGAATGACATATTGCATTACAAGTTCACCTAGCACATCTATAATAGACTTTCAGTTGTTTTGCATGATATTTATTTGCAAAAGTGCTTTTACCTATTCTAAGCATATGTGAAATGAAGGAATTGAAGGACTCGCCTGATAATCGGACCTTTGCTTTAATTAGCCAACCAATCTTTTCAGGAATTCCATGGTTCATTGATAGCGTCAATCTTACACATCTAGCACGATAAATTTTTTAAATCACATTCGAAGGCAGAGTGGGAAAATACAATGAGAATTGGAGAAGAGATTCAAAGAAGTGAGAAAGAGCACAAAATTGCCCAAATATATATACAGATATCAGTTATCATAGAAAACTGAAAGAATCGACTTAAGAGTTATAGAGTTCCATTATCCATCATTTAACTAGGGTGAGAGAGACTAATAAAACAAGAGTCACACCAAAAAGAAACACAACAATGTGAGAAAAAAAAAATCAACCTTTATCTATAGGATCATTTAAACCAATGGATTCATTTTCACTAGGAAAATTATCAAAGTAAGCTCTCAAACAATGTCCATTTACCTTAAAAACATTGTCATTCTTTGGATTCTCAATATCAAAGGCCACATAAGGATACACGTGTTTCTCAATAAATGGACCGCTCCATTTTGATCTCACTAGGAAAATTACCTCATTATTAGGAATGCATCTTTGAAATATTTGATCATGACAATATGTTAATAAGTAAAGGTCGTCCCAATAAAAGTTCTTCACTTCATTCAAAAACTTACTTTTATCTTCGGTACTCCAATGAGTTAGCAAATCTTTTAAAGAAAGAAAATTGATAAAATTAGCAAACTAAGGCATTGATCTAAAAGAAAGTAAGGATTCATCAGGAAAGTGATCATCAATTGGTGTGATGTTGGATGTCGAATCTGTTGTCATTCTTGACATGATCTGCAACAACATTTTTAATGCCTTTTTCATCTGTGATTTCTTCCTAAGAATAAATTATTTGCAAATCTTTAGATTCATCCAACTCAATTTCACTTAAAGTAGATTCAAGTTGATCATAAACTAATTTGTCAATAGGATTTACTTCTTGTGAATCATTATCATCTCCTAGTTGCTTGCAATTGTTGAAAATATTCATCTCCAATGTCATGTTTCCAAATGATAGCTTCATCAGTCCATTTCTACAATTAATAAATGCATTAAAAGTTGTGAGAATTGGACATCCTAAAATAACAAAAAATGAATTACATGGTTCAACAGGTTGTGTGTTTAAGACAATGAAATCTACAGGATAAATGAATTTATCGACTTGTACTAACACATCTATAATTATTCTTCTAGGCACTTTCACAGATCTATCAGCAAGTAAAAGAGTTACAGAAGTTGGTTTTAACTTGCCTAGATTGAGACTCTAAAAAACTGAATATGAAAGTAAATTTATACTAGCTCCAAGATCAAGTAAAGCTCTTTCACTTTATATTCTCCAATAAAGCAAGAAATTGTAGGATAAACAGTGTCTTTATATTTCAAAGCATTATTGTTCTGAAGAATGGCACTTACTTGTTCAGCTGAAAAGACTTTCTTTTTCATATTCATTTTTCTCTTCACAGTGCACAGATCTTTCAAAAATTTAGCATAAGAAGTAACCTATTTAATAGTATTCATCAAAGGTATATTGAGCCTTGCCTGTTTGAAAGTTTCAAAGATTTTAGAGTTGTGATTGACTTTTCTTTGTTCGGTCATGATATGAGGAAATGGAAGTGTTTGTGGGGAACCGATCTTTTCTTTGCAATATTCAAATTCAACCCCTTCTTTACCCTTAAATATGGACTCATCATCTTTCTCATAAGGTTCAATAGTGAGTTTTTCAATAACCTTACCACTACGAAGAGTGATGACTAATTTGACTTGATCCAGGTGTTGACATCCAGAACTACTTGAATTTATACTGTATTACCCTTTGAGATTTTATTTTGGTTGAGATGGAAACTTACCTTTCTCTTGAAAACTGAGAAGATGTCAATTTTGCAAAAGTATCTTTAAAATCTGTTATGCTTTGAGCAAGTTAAGCATTGATTATCTCTTACTTTTCAATGAATGCATGTAATATTTCCTCAAGATTTCTTCTAGGAGTGGAGCATAAGGAGGTGCATATCCATGAGAATTTTAGAAATTATAGTGTGCTTGAAATGGTGGTTGTTAAGTTTGGGTGATTTCTCCAACCAAAATTGTATGTTTGCGAGTATGGGTTATGATTGGGCCTTTAAAAACTGTTTAAAATATAAATTTGTTCATGGAGACATTCCATAAAAAAAAAAAAAGCAAAGCTAGACAGTCATTAGTTGAATATTCATTGGTTTCACAGATTTGACACACAATGTCTTGAACAGATTTTAATTTACCACTCTTTTTTAATTCTAATGCCTTGACTTTTCTAGCTAAAGATGCAAACTTGGCTTGGTAGTCATGATCTTCCCTAAGGTTGTACATACCTCCACTAGATATATGAGGTTGAGTTTTACCTGGTGCCTCATAAGTACATGCGGTGTCCCAATTTTAAGCATTTTCAGCTAACAAGTCTAAGTACCACATTGCTTCATCGGGATCTTTATCTTCAAAAGTTTCATTACACATTAATTCCACCATTTGCCTATATTTAAGTGTTAACCATTCATAAAAATTTAAAATCAATCTTCATGTTTTAAAACTATGATGAGGCCAAGTGACACGACTAAAAAATTGATGTCCTCTCCCAAGTGCAGGAGTGTCAAAGTAATAAATAACCCAACAAGACCGGGGTCGAACCATATGGAGGTTAATAATATAAATTATAAATAACAACAACAATAATAACAACAACAACAATAATAATAATAATAATACTAATAATACTAAT
>NW_011500324.1:107120-109198 GCF_000495115.2 Populus euphratica
ACTACTAGTAGTATTAGTAGTAGTAATAATAATAATAATAATAATAATAATAATAATAAAAGAAGAAGAAGAAGTTGATGAGAACTTTGAGATGGAAGATTAATGTAATGATTAAACAATGATAATAATAAATGTTAAGGTTAGAGGATCCACTAACGGTGTGTCAAAAAAGTATACTATAAACTCGTATTATTCAATTAGAAACCACACACAAAGAAGTTTTCAATCAGATTATAAATTGTTAACATGATTACACTAGTTATCTTATTCGAATAATGTTAATACTTGTAAATATTGTTAGACATTCATGCTTATAACTTATGTTAACAACAAATCAAGTTCCTTTCATAGCTTAGATGTAGGTTATACCATACGGTTGGGCTATGAAAGTGCCAAGCATTTATTGTACTAAATGTTATACAACATAAATCTAGATTAGTCATTTAACAAGCAAAGTATTAAAGAGTAAACAAGATAAGAAATATAAAACATGTTAGTATTAAACATTAAAGTCCATATTAAGTTTACACTACAGTTATTCTTAGACCATTAGTATAACTTCTTCACCTTGATATAATAAACTTAACTAAACATGATGAAAGAAAGACAAATAAATAAACAAAATAAGAACATAAATAAGATAAAAGCTAACTAAGTAAAGGAAAGCAAATGAAAGACATAAATAAAATATTAATGAAAATAAAACTTAAGCATTACAAAAATACAAAGAAAGAAAGCAAAAGCATGATCTTGATCTGGAAACCAAGATGCCTAAATGCATGGCAAATGCCTCCTTTTACACGTCAAAATTGGGAACTGTTGATTTGATGACTAATTGATGAGTAGGTGACCAACTCTTTACTTGGTGACAATCCTTATCTTCTCTTGTCTGCCCAAAACATCATTGATAACGTTAGAATTGGAACCACTTGAAAACATGAAAGTTGTAGAAAATTATCTCATCTGTCCAGGAAAAAAATAAAGTCATTTGGACTTCTAGAACTCCAGATATGGGCCAAACATTGAATAGTGCACGGGCTGTAGGATAGTTTGGACTTCTTTGTTATTGCTACAATTTGGACTTGAAAATGGCTTTTTTAAATTTTAGGCTTCTATGAAAGTTGTAGGCCTATATCTTACCTTTCCATCCATATAATGTAGACTTAAGTTCGAGATCTACAGCTTCAGATATCACCTAATTACAGAATAGTGTTCCAGTTTGGACTGCACCAATATCTCTTTTTTAAGTTTGGCCATCTCTTTGTCCTTTCAATTTCAGTTCTTAATTCATCAGTTAATCCTTTCATTTATGTGATAGGCCTGCATTTAAAATGAACATTTACCATAAATTAAAGGTATCTTATATTATTAGATATGTTATTATAAAAACATTCTTTAGTTAAGGAGTTATTGATACTTCAAGTGCAAAATGATGATATAAAACCTTGATAAAAATAAACTTTTAAGTACTAATCACACCCCACCAATGAGCTTATTACTAGTCCCTTGTAATCAAAACGTTAAAATAGAAAAACAATTTGCAAATTCCACAAAGCAAGGTATTCATCATTCAACTTCCATTAATTTATTTAGATAAACAAAATCTTATTAAATTTATATATCTGCTCAATACCTCTTATACACGATATTAGTAAACCTTCCTTTTGTGCTTAATACATATCAACACATAGTTAACTTCCATATGTTGAGATTTTTTTTTTCTTCTTTTTTTTTGTTTTTTTAAATATATATACATGTAACTTAAAACACAATGCATCTTTAACTCATGTAATGAGCTTTCGGCTAATGACTCCCAAACTAGTTAGTCTTAGGGCATTAGATGTTGAGACACCCCTGCGAGCTTAGTAAGTTAGGTTGCTGATACTGATACATAGATAGTGCAATATTTGATTTCCTTAAGCTTTTCTCCTTAACTTATGTAACAAGCGTTGAGCCAATAGCTTCTAAGTCAGTTGACTTTAAAGTATTAAGTGTTAAAAGACCTCTTCAGGCTTAATTACTTTGGTTATGGAGGTTGCGAAACCAAACTTATCTACATTTTTATTATCATCATTTTT
>NW_011500324.1:109339-123025 GCF_000495115.2 Populus euphratica
AGTACTCACCTGATAATCGGACCTTTGCTTCAATCAACCAGCGAATATCTTCAGGAATTCCATGATTCATTAACAACCTCAATCTTGCACATCTAGCATGGTAAATTTTTGTAATTGCATTTTGAGGTAGAGCGGGAAAATACTTTTTCAATTTTTCAAGATTAGTGTCCATTATCAAATGAGAATTGGAAGAGAGATTCATAGAATTGCACAAATATATACACAAATATCAGCTATTATGGGAAATTAAAAGAACTAACTTAAGTCATAGAGTACTATTGTCCGCCATTTGACCGGAGTGAGAGAAACTAGCAAAAAATCACTCAAAAAGAAACACAAAAAAAATCAATCTTTATATACAGGATCACCCAATTCAATAGTCATTTTCAACTGAAAAATTGTCAAAGTAAACTTTCAAACGATATCCATTTACCTTGAAAACATTGTCATTCTTTGGATTCTCAATATCACAAGCCCCATATGGATACACATGTTTCACAATAAAAGGACCGCTCCCTCTTGATCTTAGTTTTTCAGGAAATAAATGTAGTCGAGAATTATAAAGCAAGACTTTTTGACCAACATGGAATGTTTTTCTCAGAATATTCTTGTCATGAAACTCTTTGATTCTTGCTTTATGAATTCTTGAGTTTTTATATGCATCATTTCTTATTTCCTCAAGCTCGTTTATTTGTAATTTTTGCAGTTGACTAGCATCACCCAGATTTGAATTGAAAGCTTTAATAGCCCAATAAGCTTTATGTTCAAATTCCACAGGAAAGTAACAAGGTTTTCCATAGACTAGTCTATAAGGTGACATACCTAATGATGTTTTATAAGCAATTCGATAAGCCCAAAGTGCATCATTAAGTCTTAAAGACCAATCTTTCCTATTAGGGTTCACTATTTTCTCCAAAATATGTTTGATCTCCCTATTAGCAAGCTCTACTTGTCCACTTGTTTGAACGTGATAAGGGGTGGCAACTTTGTATGTGATTCCATATTTCTTCATTAAAGACTCAAATGGCTTGTTGCAGAAATGTGTTCCACCATCACTTATTATGGCTTGAGGGATTCCAAATCGACTCAAATATTTTCTTTCAAAAACTTTATCATTGTTTTATGATCATTGTTTCGACTTGTAATTGCCTCTATCCATTTTGAAACATAATCTACTGCGACTAATATGTACAAGCAACCAAATGATGGAGGAAATGGACCCATGAAATCTATACCCCAACAGTCAAAGATCTCAATGACAAGAATAGGATTTAAAGGCATCATGTGACATTTTGAAATTGATCCTAACTTTTTACAATTTTCACAAGACTTGCAGAATGCATGTGAGTCTTTGAACATGGTGGGCCAATAAAATCCACTTTGTAAGATTTTTATAGTTGTCTTTCTTGATGAGAAATGGCCCCCACATGCCTCAGAATGACAAAATTTAATGACACTACTTACCTCATTATTAGGAATGCATCTTTGAAATATTTGATCAGGACAATATTTGAATAAATAAGGGTCATCGCAATAAAAGTTCTTCACTTTGTTCAAGAACTTTCTTTTATCTTGGGTACTCCAATGAGCTGGCAATTGTCCTGAAACAAGAAAATTGACAATATTAACAAACCAAGGCATTGTAGAGACAGTAAGTAAAGATTCATCGGGAAAATAGTCATCGATTGGTGCGATGTCAGTTTTCAAATCTGTTGTCAATCTTGACAAGTAATCTACGACAACATTTTCATTGCCTTTCTTATCTTTGATAGTGATATCAAATTCTTGAAGTAACAAAATCCAACGCAACAATCTAGCCTTAGAATCTTTCTTAGAAAAAAGATATTTTAATGCTGTATGATCACTAAAAGCAACAACAGGTGAGCCAACAAGATAAGACCTGAATTTTTCACATGCAAATACTACTGCAAGTAATTCCTTTTCAGTGGTGGTATAATTCATTTGAGCACTATTTAAAGTTTTACTTGCATAGTAAATCACATAAGGTTTCTTATCTTTCTTTTGTCCCAAAACAGCACCTACGGCATAATCACTAGTATCACACATTATTTCAAAAGGTAATGACCAATCAGGAGGTTGAATGAGAGGAGCACAAGTAAGCAAGTTTTTAAGTTTAACAAAGGCGTTTTCACAATGTTTAGTCCATTCAAAAATATTATCCTTTGTTAGAAGGTTACTTAAGGGCTTAGATATTACGCTAAAATCTTTGATGAACCTTCTATAAAAACCAGCATGTCCTAGGAATGATCTAACATCTTTAATAGATTTTGGTGTTGGCAAGTTAGCAATTAACTCGATTTTAGATTTGTCAACCTCAATTCCTTTTTATGAAACAATGTGACCAAGTACAATGCCGTTTGTTACCATAAAGTGACATTTTTCCCAATTCAGTACAAGATTCTTCTCTTCACACCTGCTCAAAACCTTTTCTAAGTTAGTTAAACAATCATCAAATGAATCGCCAAAAACAGAAAAATCATCTATAAAAATCTCAAGAAAATGTTCAACCATATCACTAAATATACTAAGCATGCATCTTTAAAACATGGTTGGTGCATTACATAATCCAAAAGGCATCCTTTGATATGCAAAAGTACCAAACGGACATGTGAAAGTAGCCTTCTATTGATCTTCCAATGCAATTTCAATTTGATTGTATCCTGAATAGCCATCTAGGAAACAATAAAATTCATGACCTGCAACTCTTTCTAGGATTTAATCCATGAAAAGTAAAGGAAAATGATCTTTTCTAATCATTGAATTAAGTTTCCTATAGTCAATGCACATGTGCAAACCAGTAACAGTCCTAGTGGGAATTAACTCATTGTTCTCATTTGTTATCATAGTGACTCCAGATTTCTTGGGTACAACTTGGGTAGGACTTACCCATTTGCTGTCAGAAATAGGATAAATGATTTCATTATCTAGAAGCTTAATGACTTCATTTTTCACTACTTCTTTCATATTAGGATTGAGCCTTCGTTGCATTTTCCTAGAAGGTTTAGTATTTTCCTCCAAATAAATTCTATGTGTACAAATCAAAGGACTAATTCTTTTTATGTCAGCTATAGTCCATCCTAATGCATTTTTATGCATTTTCAGAGTTTGTAATAAGTTACCTTCTTGATGTGCATTAAGTTTGGAAGAGATTATTACTAGAAAATTTTCATTTTCTCCCAAAAATGAGTATTTGAGATTAAATGGCAACGACTTTAAATCAGGTTTGGGTGGTTGAACACTTGAAGGTATGGACTTAATTGATCGTGGTGGCAATTTCTCAATTTGTGGTCTCCAATTACTTGCCTTTGATTCTTCCTGAAAATAAACCATTTGCAAATCATCAGATTCATCAATCTCAATTTCACTGGAAGTGGTTTGAAATTGATCATGAATTAATTTTTCAGTAAAGTCCACTTCCTGTAAATCATTATCATCTCCAGGTTGCTTGTAAATGTTGAAAATATTCATCTCTAATGTCATGTTTCCAAATGATAGCTTCATTAGTCCATTCCTATAATTAATCAATGCATTAGAAGTTGCAAGAAACAGACGGCCTAAAATAACAGGAAATGAATTACATACTTCAACAGGTTTTGTGTCAAAGACAATAAAATCCACTAGATAAATGAATTTATTGACTTGTACTAGCACATCTTCAATTATTCCTCTAGGCACTTTTATAGATCTATCAGCAAGTAAAAGAATTATAGAAGTTGGTTTTAACTCACCTAGATTGAGACACTGAAAAACTAAATATGGAAGTAAATTCACACTAGCTCTAAGATCAAGTAAGGCTCTTTCAATTTTATGTTCTTCAATAAAGCAAGAAATTGTAGGACAACCAAGGTCTTTATATTTCAAAGCATTATTGGTTTGAAGAATAACACTTACTTGTTCGGCTAAAAAGGCTTTCCTTTTCACATTCAGGTTCCTCTTCACAGTGCATAGATCTTTAAAAAATCTAGCATAGGAAGGAACCTATTTAATAACATCCAATAAAGGTATATTGATCCTTACCTGTTTGAAAGTTTCAAAAATTTCAGAGTTGTGATTAACTTTCCTTTGTCTGTTCATGGCTTGAGGAAATGGAAGTACTAGAGAGGAATCAATCCTTTCTTTACAATTTTCAAATTCAACCCCTTCCTTACCCTTAGAGATTGACTCATCATCTTTCTTATAAGGTTCAAGAGAGGGTTTTTCAATAACCTTACCACTGCATAGAGTAGTGACTGATTTAACTTAATCCATGTGTTGGCTTCCGGAACTACTTGTATTTGTATTGTATTGCCTATTGGGATTTTGTTGTGGTTGAGATGGAAACTTACCTTTCTCTTGGAAACTGAGAGTAGATGCTAATTTTGCAAGAGTATCTTTAAAATCTGTCATGTTTTGAGCAAGTTGAGTGTTGATTATCTCTTGCTTTTCAATGAATGCATACAATGTTTCCTCAAGATTTCTTCTAGGAGGTGGAGCATAAGGAGGTATATATCTATGAGAATTTTAGAAATTATGGTGTGCTTGAAATGGTGGTTGTGAAGTTTGTGCATTGTTGTTCTCACTCTTCCAACTAAAATTTGGGTGATTTCTCCAACCAGGGTTGTATGTTTGCGAGTGATTAGTACTTAAAAGTGCATTTTTATCATGGTTTTATATCATCATTTTGCACTTGAAGTATCAATAACTCCTTAACTAAAATATATTTTATAATAATGTATCTAATAATATAAGATACCTATAATTTGTGGTAAATGTCTATTTTTAATGCAGGTCTATCACATAAATGAAAGGATTGATTGATGACTTGAAGAACTTAAATTGCAAGGATAAAGAGATGGCCAAACTTAGAAAAGAGATGTCGGTGCAATCCAAACCGGAACACTGTTCGGTAATTGGGTCATATATGGAGCTACAGATCTCAGATTTAGGTCCAATTTATATGGATGGAAAGGTAAGACATAGGCCTACAACTTTTATATGGAGCTCAAGATCTAAAAAGGCCATTATCAAGTCCAAATTGTAGCAACAACAAAGAAGCCCGAATCTGGAGTTCTAGAAGTCCAAATGAGCTGAAAGTTTTACACAAGAAAGCTGAGACAATTGGCTACAACTTTTATGTTTGCAACTGACTCCAATTTTGATGTTATCAATGACGTTTTGGGTAGACAAGAGAAGATAAGGATTGTCACCAAGTCAAAAGTTGGCCACCCACTTATCAATTAGTCATCAAATCAATAGTTCCCAATTTTGGCCTATAAAAGGAGGCATTTGCCATGCATTTAGGCATCTTGGTTTCCAGATCAAGATCATGCTCTTCCTTTCTCTCTTTGTATTTTTTGTAATGTTTATGCTTTGCTTTCATTAATATTAAGTTTATGCCTTTCATTTCCTTTCCTTTACTTAGTTAACTTTTATGTTCTTATTTTGTTTATCTATTTTCCTTTCTTTCATTATGTCTAGCTAAGTTAGTTATGTCAAGGTGAAAAGGTTACACTAATGGTGTAAGAATAAGTATAATGTAAACTTAATATGGACTTTAATGGTTGATACTAACATGTTTTATATTTGTTATCTTGTTCACTCTTTGATACTTTGCTTGTTAAATGACTAATCTTGATTTATGTTGTATAACACTTGGTACAACAAATGCTTGGCACTTTCATAGCCCATAATGTATGGTATAACCAACACCTGAGCTATGAAAGGAACTTGATTTGTTGTTAATATAAGTTATAATCATGAATGCTTGACGAGATTTACAAGTATTAGCATTAATCGAATAAGTTGACTAATGTAATCATGTTAACAATATATAATTTGATTGGAACCTCCTTTGTGTGTGGTTTCCAATTCAATAATAAGAGTTCATACTATACTTGTTTGATATACCATTAGTGGAACCTCTAACCTTGACATTTGTTATTATTATTGTTTAATCCTTACATTAATTTTCCATCTCTAAGTTCTCATCATCATCTTCTTCTTCTCTTTCTTTATTATTATTATTATTATTAGTACTACTACTACTACTACTACTACTACTATTATTATTATTATTATTGTTATTGTTATTATTATTGTTGTTGTTGTTATTATTGCTATTATTGTTGTTTATAATTGTTGTTTATAATTTGTACAATTAACCTCCCTGTGGTTCGACCCCGGTCTTGCCGAGTTATTTATTACTTCGACACTCCTGCACTTGGGAGAAGACATCAATCTTTTAGTCGTGTCAAGTTTTTGGCGCCGTTGCCGGGGAGGTAAGTTCTTGTATAAATTATAATATTTATTTTATTTTCTCTTTTCACTTTTTTTGTATATAACTTTGTTTCTTTTCTTTTTCTTTTTTTTATTTTATTTTATTCCTACACGTGCATGAGAGTGTGGTCACGTACATCAAGTGGTAGACTTTGTAGGATATCCTCATCATTTTCAGAAAATATGGCCGAAGAAGATAATCAATCACTTCAAAATGAGAATAATGAGAATAACCGTGCTAGAACACTTAGAGACCACATGAATCCCACAAGAACAAGTGCACCATCATGCATAGTTTTCCCTCCTGATGCATCTCATTTTAATTTTAAACCAGGTATTATTCAACTTTTACCTTCTTTTCATGGTTTAGAATTGGAAAATCCATACTTCCATTTAAGGGAATTTGAGGAGGTGTGCAACACATATAATAACTTAAATTGTAGCATGAACACCATCAGATTAAAGCTTTTTCCTTTTTCATTAAAAGATAAAGCTAAAACATGGCTACAAAATTTAAGACCAGGATCCATTCGTGCTTGGGATGAAATGCAACAACAGTTTTTAAAGAAGTTTTTCCCATCTCATAGAACAAACTCTTTCAAAAGACAAATCACAACTTTCACTCAAAAACCAGGAGAAACATTTTACCAATGTTGGGATAGGTATCGAGACCTACTTAGTACTTGCCCTCATCATGGTTTTGAAACATGGAGATTGGTTTCACATTTTTATGAAGGGTTAACACCTAAAGATAGGCAAATGGTTGAATTGATGTGCAATGGAACTTTTGAAGATAAAGACCCTGATGAAGCAATGGAGTACTTAGACTTGTTAGCTGAAAATGCTCAAAATTGGGACACCGCGGGTACTTGTGAGGCACCGAGTAAAACTCAACCTCATACATCTAGTGGAGGTATGTATAAATTTAGGGAAGATCATGACCTTCAAGCCAAGTTTGCATCTTGAGCTAAAAAAGTCGAGGCACTAGAATTGAAAAGGAGTGGTCAATTAAAATTTGTTGAAAACATTGTGTGTCAAATCTGTGAAACAAATGAACACTTAACCAACGATTGTCCAACCTTGCCTTCTTTTAAGGAATGTCTCTATGAACAAGCCCATACTTTAAACAGTTTCCAAAGGGCCAACCACAACCCATACTCACAAACATACAACCCTGGTTGGAGAAATCACTTAAATTTTAGTTGGAAGAGTGAGAACAACAATGCACAAACTTCACAACCACCGTTTCAAGCACACCATAATTTCCAAAATTCTCATGGATATGTACCTCCTTATGCTCCACCTCTTAGAAGAAATCTTGAGGAAACATTGCATGCATTCATTGAAAAGCAAGAGTTAATCAATACTTAACTTGCTCAAAACATGACAAATTTTAAAGATACTCTTGCAAAATTAACATCTGCTCTCAGTTTCCAAGAGAAAGGTAAGTTTCCATCTCAACCACAACAAAATCCCAAAGGGCAATACAATGCAAATGCAAGTAGTTCCGGAAGCCAACACATGGATCAAGTCAAATCAGTCACTACTCTGCGCAGTGGTAAGGTTATTGAAAAACCCTCTCTTGAACCTTATGAGAAAGATGATGAGTCAATCTCTGAGGGTAAGGAAGGGGATGAATCTGAATATTGCAAAGAAACGACTGATTCACCGCCAGCACTTCCATTTCCTCAAGCCATGACCAAACAAAGGAAAGTCAATCAGAACTCTGAAATTTATGAAATTTTCAAACAGGTAAGGATCAATATACCTTTGCTGGATGCTATTAAACAGGTTCCTTCCTATGCTAAATTTTTGAAAGATCTATGCACTGTGAAGAGGAAACTGAATGTGAAAAAGAAAGCCTTTCTAGCCGAACAAGTAAGTGCTATTCTTCAAAACAATAATGCTTTGAAATATAAAGACCCTGGTTGTCCTACAATTTCTTGCTTTATTGGAGAGCATAAAATTGAAAGAGCCTTACTTGATCTTGGTGCTAGTGTGAATTTACTTCTATATTCAGTTTTTTAGAGTCTCAATCTAGGTGAGTTAAAACCAACTTCTATAACTCTTCTACTTGCCGATAGATCTGTAAAAGTGCCTAGAGGAATAGTCGAAGATGTGTTAGTACAAGTCGATAAATTCATTTATCCTGTGGATTTTATTGTCTTGGACACAGAACCTGTTGAAGCATGTAATTCATTTCCTGTTATTTTAGGACGTCCATTTCTTGCAACTTCTAATGCATTGATTAATTGTAGGAATGGACTGATGAAGCTATCATTTGGAAACATGACATTGGAGATGAATATTTTCAACATTTGCAAGCAACCTAGAGATGATAATGATTTACAAGAAGTAGATCATATTGACGAATTAGTTTATGATCAACTTGAATCTACTTTAAGTAAAAATGAGTTAGATGAATCTGAAGATTTACAAATGATTTATTCTAAGGAGGAAATCACGGATGAAACAAGCACTGAAAATGTTGATTCGAATCTTTTGTCAACAGTGACAATAGATTCGACATCTAACATCACACCAATCGATGATTACTTTCCTAACGAATCCTTACTTTCTCTTAGTCCAATGCCTTGGTATGATAAAAATATCAATTTTCTTGCTTTAGGAGATTTGCCAGCTGATTGGAGTACCCAAGACAAAGAAAAGTTTTTGAACGAAGTGAAGAGCTTTTATTGTGATGACCCTAACTTATTCAAATATTGTCCTAATCAAAAATTTTTCAAAGATTCATTCCCGACAATGAGGTAAGTAGTGTCATTAAACTTTGTCATTCTGAAGCATGTGGAAGTTATTTCTCGTCAAAAAAGACAACTGCAAAAATCTTTCAAAATGGATTTTATTGGCCCATCATGTTCAAGGACACACATGCATTCTGCAAAACTTATGAAAATTGTCAAAAAATTGACACTGGTCAAAAAGTTTTGTTTTATGATTCTCAACTCTATGCATTCCCTAAAGAGCTAAGATTAAGATGGACCAATCCTTATGGGGCCTGTGATATTGAGAATTCAATGAATGACAATGATTTTAAGGAAAATAGACATCGTTTGAAAGTTTACTTTGATAATTTTCTTAGTGAAAATGAATCAACTGGTTTGAATGATCTTGTAGATAAAGGTTGATTATTTTGTTTTTCTCACATTTTGTTTTTTGTGTGTTTCTTTTTGAGTGATTTTTGCTAGTTTCTCTCACCCCGGTCAAATGGCGGACAACGGTACTCCGTGACTTAAGTCGGTTCTTTTAGTTTCCCACAATAACTGATATCTGTGTATATATTTGTGCAATTCTTTGAATCTCTCTTCCAATTCTCATTTGAAAATGGACACTAATCTTGAAAAATTGAAAAAGTATTTTCCCGCTCTGCCTCAGAATGCGATTACAAAAATTTACCGTGCTAGATGTGTAAGATTGAGATTGTTAATGAATCATGGAATTCCTGAAGATATTCGCTGGTTGATTGAAGCAAAGGTCTGATTATCAGGTGAGTCCTCTAATTTCTTTATTTCACACATGCCTGGAACAGGTAAAAGCACTTTTGCAAAGAAACGTCGTGCAAAACGACTAGAAGTCTGTCATCGATGTGCTAGATGGACTTGTAATACACAATGTCATTCTTTAGGAATGGTATCTATAAACCGTGAAGATAAAATACAATTCATTAAGGATGGCCTGAGTAAGGAGTCTTTAGATAATCTTCTATTGACTCTTGAGACGCATCCAAGTGGAGATGTGCATCGTGCAATTCATGATTTATGGCCACTATTTCATAAAGAATATGATAGACTTAGTCTTGGGAATCTGACTAAAAAAACCCTGTTTGCCAGTTTTTAAGAAAACTGGATGGGAAGCCTATCCCCGACCCATAGAGGGCGTTTAAGCCGTTCTTGGACGTAAAACCAAGGGAAGATGTGAGCCACAATCACAACTACCTGTACATACACATGCTTGGTTTTATTATTGTGTTTTGTTATTTCTTATTTTTGTTTTAGTGTGTTTCAGGTTTGTCGGTGTTCGTTATTTCAGGTGATATCTTCTATACTCTATCTTTCTACCTTAGAACATTGAGGACAATGTCTCATTTTGGTTGGGGGGAGAGGGTAGTAGTTGATAAAAAAAAAAATTGTTTTTCATTTCATAAAGCATGTGCATAATTGTTGTTAGTAGGATGGCAGAGTAAAGGAGTTCTTTTGTTAAAGTGACTCTTGAGACGCATCTTAGTAACCATTCTTAACAAGGTCTATTATAATACTTCCTGAAATATTCAGATTTACAAACTCTCGCATTGTTATCACTTAATTCTGCTCACATACTTATTTAACATGTATTCTTAAACCTTAATTTACACACACACACTTTAACATATGATTGTGGGTTACATATTGGATTATTACATTATTTATGTTCTTTTGTTAAAGGTAACAACTAAGGAAAAGGGATTGTATATAATTAAGAAAAAAAAAACATGAAAAAAAAGAAAAAAAAAAGAAAAGAAAAAAATGATGATAATAAAAATGTAGATAAGTTTGGTTTCGTAGCCTCCCTAACCTAAGCAATTAAGCCCAAATGGGTGTTTTAACACCTAATACCCTAAAGTCAACTGACTTGGGAGCTATTTGCCCAACGCTTGTTACATGGGTTAAGGAGAAAAGCTTAAGGAAATCAAACATTGCACTATCTACATATCAGTATCTGCGACCCAAGTTACTAAGCTCGTAGGGGTCTCAACACCTAATGCCCTAAGACCAACTGGTCTGGGAGTCATTAACTGAAAGCTCGTTACATGGGTTAAAGATGCATGGCTTTTTTAAATTATATGTATATATATTAAAAAAAAAGAAAGAAGAAAAAAAAAAGACAAAAATAATAATCCCAGCCCAAGGAAGTTAACCTTAAACATTAGAACAAAAATTTTGTTTTCTTCCAAGAAAAGCCCCATAATTATGTGTTGATACATTGAGCATAAAAGAAAGGTTTATTAATATCTTATTAAGAGGTATTGAGCAGATATATAAATTTAATGAGAGTTTGTTTATCTGGATAGATTAATGGAAGTTAAATGATGAATACCTTGCTTTGTGGAATTTGTAAATTGTTTTTCTATTTTACGCTTTGATTACTAGGGACTAGTAATAAGCTGGTTGGGGGGTGTGATTAGTACTTAAAAGTGCATTTTTATCATGGTTTTACATCATCATTTTGCACTTGAAGTATCAATAACTCCTTAACCAAAGCATGTTTTATAATAATATATCTAATAATATAAGATACCTATAATTTGTGGTAAATGTCTATTTTTAATGCAGGTCTATCACATAAATGGTGGTAAATGTTCATTTTAAATGCAGGCCTATCACATAAATGAAAGGATTGATTGATGACTTTAAGAACTTAAATTGCAAGGGCAAAGAGATGACCAAAATTAGAAAAGAGATGTCGGTGCAATCCAAACCAGAACATTGTTCGGTAATTGGGTCATATCTGGAGTTATAGATCTCAGATTTAGGTCTACTTTATATGGATGGAAAGCTAAAACATAGGCCTACAACTTTCATATGGAGCCCAAGATCTAAAAAGTTCATTTTCAAGTCCAAATTATTGCAACAACAAAGAAGCCCGAAGCTGTCCTCCAGCCTGAGCACTGTTTAGTATTTTGGCCATATCTAGAGTTCTAGAAGTCCAAATGAGCTGAATTGTTTACACAAGAAAGCTGAGACAATTGCCTATAACTTTCATGTTTTCAAGTGGCTCCAATTTTGACGTTATCAATGATGTTTTGTTCAGACAAGAGAAGATAACGATTGTCACCAAGTCAAGAGTTGGCTACCCACTCATCAATTAGTCATCAAATCAATAGTTCCCAATTTTGGCCTATAAAAAGAGGCATTTGCCATGTATTTAGGCATCTTGATCTCCAGATCAATATCATGCTTTTGCTTTCTCTCTTTGTAGTTTTTTGTATTGCTTATGCTTTGCTTTCCTTAATATCAAGTTTATGCCTTTCATTTCCTTTCATTTACTTAGTTAACTTTTATCCTATTTATGTTCTTATTTTGTTTATTTATTTTTCTTTCTTTTATTATGTCTAGCTAAGTTTATTATGTCAAGGTGAAAAGGTTACACTAATGGTGTAAGAATAAGTATAATGTAAACTTAATATGGACTTTAATGTTTGATACTAACATGTTTTATATTTGTTATCTTGTTCACTCTTTAATGCTTTGCTTGTTAAATGACTAATCTTGATTTATGTTGTATAACACTTGGTACAACAAATGCTTGGCACTTTCATAGCCCATAGTGTATGGTATAACCGACACCTGAGCTATGAAAGGAACTTGATTTGTTGTTAACATAAGTTATAATCATGAATGCTTGACGAGATTTACAAGTATTAGCATTGATCGAATAAGATGACTAATGTAATCATGTTAACAATCTATAATCTGATTGGAACCTCCTTTGTGTGTGGTTTCCAATTGAATAATAAGAGTTTATACTATACTTGTTTGACATACCATTAGTGGAAACTCTAACCTTGACATTTGTTATTATCATTGTTTAATCCTTAAATTAATATTCCATCTCCAAGTTCTCATCATCTTCTTTTTCTTCTCTTTCTTTATTATTATTATTATTACTACTACTACTACTACTACTAGTATTATTATTGCTACTATTGTTATTATTGTTGTTATTATTATTATTATTGTTGTTTATAATTTGTACAATTAACCTCCCTGTGGTTCGACCCCGGTCTTGCCGGGTTATTTATTACTTCGACACTCCTGCACTTGGGAGAAGACATCAATCTTTTAGTCGTGTCACCTGGCTTAAAATTAAAATGAGATGCATCAAGAGGAAAAACTATGCATGATGGTGCACTTGTTCTTGTGGGATTCATGTGGTCTCTAAGTGTTCTAGCACAGTTATTCTCATTATGAAGTGATTGATTATCTTCTTCAACCATATTTTCTGAAAATGATGAGGATACCCTACAAAGTCTACCACTTGATGTACGTGACCACACTCTCATGCACGTGTAGGAATAGAATAAAAGGAAAAAGAAAACAAAAGAAGAACGAAGAAAACAAAATAAAGACAAACAAAACAAAAGAAACAAAGTTATATACAAGAAAAGTGAAAAGAGAAAATAAAATAAATACTATAATTTATACAAGAACTTACCTCCCCGGCAACGGCGCCAAAAACTTGACACGACTAAAAGATTGATGTCTTCTCCCAAGTGCAGGAGTGTCGAAGTAATAAATAACCCGGCAAGACCGGGGTCGAACCACAGGGAGGTTAATTGTACAAATTATAAACAACAATTATAAAACAACAATAACAACAACAGTAATAATAATAATAATAATAATAATAATAATA
>NW_011500324.1:123733-140876 GCF_000495115.2 Populus euphratica
AATAGTGTTTTGGTTTGGATTGCACCGACATCTCTTTTCTAAGTTTGGTCATCTCTTTGTCCTTTCAATTTCAGTTCTTAAATTTATCAATCAATCCTTTCATTTATGTGATAGGCCTGCATTTAAAATGAACATTTACCACAAATTAAAGGTATCTTATATTATTAGATATATTATTATAAAACATGCTTTAGTTAAGGAGTTATTGATACTTCAAGTATAAAATGATGACATAAAACCTTGATAAAAAATGCATTTTTGAGTACTAATCAACTACCCTCTCTCCCCAACCAAAATGAGAAATTGTCCTTAATGTCCTAAAGTAGAAAGATAGAGTATAAAAGACATCACCTGAAATAATGAGCACTGACAAACCTGAAACATATTTAAAAAAATATAAGAAACAACAAAACATAAATATTATGCTATTAATAAAACCAAAAAACATAAATTTTTACAATCTAAGACTCAAATCATAATTGTGATTGTGGCTCACATCTTTCCTTGGTTTTGTGTTCAAGAATAGTTTAAACGCCCTATATAGGTCGGGGATAAGCTTCCCATCCAATTTTCTTAAAAACCGGTAAACATGGTCTTTTTTAGTCAGATTCCCAAGACTATGTCTAGCATGTTCTTTATGGAATAGTGGCCATAAATCATGAATTGCATGATGCACATCTCCACTAGGATGCGTCTCAAGAGTCAATAGAAGATTATCTAAAGACCCCTTACTCAGGCCATCCTTAATGAATAATATTTTATCTTCACAGTTTACAGATATTTTCAGTCGTTTTGCACAATGTTTCTTTGTAAAAGTTCTTTTACCTATTCTAGGCATGTGTGAAATGAAAGAATTGAAAGACTCACCTGATAATTAGACATTTGCTTCAATTAACCAGTGAATCTCTTCAAGAATTCCATGGTTCATTAACAACCTCAATCTTGCACACCTAGCTCGGTAAATTTTTGTAATCGTATTTTGATGCAAAGCGAGAAAATACTTTTTTAATTTTTCAACAGTGGTGTCCATTTTTTAAGATAAGAAGTGGAAAAGAGATGCAAAGAGCAGAGAAGGAACAAGGAATTGAATAAATATATACACAGATATCAATTATCATGGGAAACTAAAAGAATCGACTTAAGAGTCACGGAGTACCGTTATCCGCCATTTAACTAGAGTGAAAAAGACTAGCAATCTAAGAGTCACAAAAAAAATATATGAGAAAAACATAATCAACCTTTATCTATATGATCATTCAAACAAATGGATTCATTTTCACTAGGAAAATTATCAAAGTAAGCTTTCAAACGATGTCCATTTATCTTAAAAATATTGTCATTCTTTGGATTCTCAATATCAAAGGCCCTATAAGGATACACATGTTTCTCAATAAATAGACTGCCTTATCAAAGTATGCTTTCAAACGATGTTCATTTATCTTAAAAACATTGTCATTCTTTGGATTCTTAATATCAAAAGCCCTATAAGGATACACATGTTTCTCAATAAATGGACTGCCTTATCAAAGTAAGCTTTCAAACGATGTCCATTTATCTTAAAAACATTGTCATTCTTTAGATTCTCAATATCAAAGGCCCTATAAGGATACATATGTTTCTCAATAAATGGACTGCCCCATGTTGATCTTAGCTTTCTAGGGAATAAATGGAGTTGAGAATTATAAAACAAAACTTTTTGACTAGTATCAACTTTTTGATAATTTTCACAAGTTTTGCATAATGCATGCATGTCCTTAAACATGGTGGACTAATAAAATCCATTTTGAAATATTTTTTCAGCTGTTGTTTTTTACAAGAAATAACTCTCACATGCTTCAGAATGACAAAGTTGAATGACACTACTTACCTCATTGTAAGGAATGCATCTTTGAAATATTTGATCAGGATAATATTTGAATAAGTTAAGGTCATCCCAATAAAAGTTCTTCACTTTGTTCAAAAACTTTTCTTTGTCTTGGGTACTCCAATCAACTAGCAAATCTCCTAAAGCAAGAAAATTGATATTTTTATCATACCAAAGCATTGGACTGAGAGAAAGTAAGGATTCATTACGAAAGTAATCATCGATTGATGTGATGTTCGATGTCGAATTTATTGTCACTTTTGACAAAAGATTCGCATAAACATTTTTACTGCTTTTTTCATCTGTGATTTCTTCCTAAGAAGAAATCATTTGCAAATCTTCAGATTCATCCAACTCATTTTTACTTAAAGTAGATTGAAGTTGATCATAAACTAATTCCTCAATATGATCTACTTCTTGTAATTCATTATCATCTTCAGGTTGCTTGCAAATGTTGAAAATATTCATCTCCAATGTCATGTTTTCAAATGATAACTTCATCACTCCATTCCTACAATTGATTAATGCATTAGAAGTTGCAAGAAATGGACATCCTAAAATAATAGGAAATGAATTACATGTTTCAACAGGTTCTATGTCTAAGACAATAAAATCCACATGATAAATGAATTTATCAACTTGTACCAACATATCCTCAACTATTCCTCTAGGCACTTTTACAGATCTATCGGCAAGTAAAAGAGATATAGAAGTTGGTTTTAACTCACCTAGATTGAGACTCTGAAAAACTGAATATGGAAGTAAATTCACACTAGCACCAAGATCAAGTAAGGCTCTTTCAATTTTATGCTCTCCAATAAAGCAAGAAATTGTAGGACAACCAGGGTCTTTATATTTCAAAGCATTATTGTTCTGAAGAATAGCACTTACTTGTTCGGCTAGAAAGACTTTCTTTTTCACATTCAGTTTCCTCTTCACAGTGCATAGATCTTTCAAAAATTTAGCATAGGAAGGAACCTGTTTAATAGCATCCAACAAAGGTATATTGATCCTTACCTGTTTGAAAATTTCATAAATTTCAGAATTGTGATTGACTTTCCTTTGTTTGGTCATGGCTTGAGGAAATGGAAGTGCTGGCGGTGAATCAGTCGTTTCTTTGCAATTTTCAGATTCAACCCCTTCCTTACCCTCAGAGATTGACTCATCATCTTTCTCATAAGGTTCAAGAGAGGGTTTTTCAATAACCTTACCACTGCGCAGAGTAGTGACTGATTTGACTTGATCCATGTGTTGGCTTCCGGAACTACTTGCATTTGCATTGTATTGCCCTTTGGGATTTTGTTGTGTTTGAGATGGAAACTTACCTTTCTCTTGGAAACTGAGAGCAGATGTTAATTTTGCAAGAGTATCTTTAAAATCTGTCATGTTTTGAGCAAGTTGAGTATTGATTGTCTCTTGCTTTTCAATGAATGCATGCAATGTTTCCTCAAGATTTCTTCTAGGAGGTGGAGCATAAGGAGGTGCATATCCATGAGAATTTTGGAAATTATGGTGTGCTTGAAACGGTGGTTGTGAAGTTTGTGCATTGTCACTCTTCCAACTAAAATTTTGGTGATTTCTCCAACCAGGATTGTATGTTTGCAAATATGGGTTATGATTGGGCCTTTCGAAACTGTTTAAAGCATGGGCTTGTTCATGGAGACATTCCTTAAAAGAAGGCAAGGTTGGACAATCGTTGGTTGAGTGTTCATTTGTTTCACAGATTTGACACACAATGTTTTCAACAGATTTTAATTGACCACTCTTTTTCAATTCTAGTGCCTCGACTTTTCTAGCTAAAGATGCAAACTTGGCTTGAAGGTCATGATCTTCCCTAAGGTTGTACATACCTCCACTAGATGTATGAGGTTGAGTTTTACTCGGTGCCTCATATGTACCCGCGGTGTCCCAATTTTGAGCATTTTCAGCTAACAAGTCTAAGTACTCCATTGCTTCATCAGGGTCTTTATCTTCAAAAGTTCCATTGCACATCAATTCAACCATTTGCCTATCTTTAGGTGTTAACCCTTCATAGAAATGTGAAACCAATCTCCATGTTTCAAAACCATGATGAGGGCAAGTACTAAGCAAGTCTCGATACCTATCCCAACATTGGTAAAATGTTTCTCCTGGTTTTTGAGTGAAAGTGGTGATTTGTCTCTTGAAAGAGTTTGTTCTATGAGATGGAAAAAACTTCTTTAAAAACTGTTGTTGCATTTCATCCCAAGCACGAATGGATCCTGGTCTTAAATTTTGTAGCCATGTTTTAGCTTTATCTTTTAATGAAAAAGGAAAAAGCTTTAATCTAATGGTGTTCATGCTACAATTTAAATTATTATATGTGTTGCAGACCTCCTCAAATTCCCTTAAAAAGCGTTAAAATAGAAATTTTTTTTGCAAATTCCACAAAGCAAGGTATTCATCATTTAACTTCCATTAATCTATCCAAATAAACAAACTCTCGTTAAATTTATATACCTGCTCAATACCTCTTAACAAGATATTCATAAACCTTTCTTTTGTGCTCAATGTATCAACACATAATTATGGGGCTTTTCTTGGAAGAAAACAAAATTTTTGTTCTAATGTTTAAGGTTAACTTCCTTGGGTTGGGATTATTATTTTTGTCTTTTTTTTTCTTCTTGTTTTTTTTTAAATATATATACATATAATTTAAAAACACCATGCATCTTTAACCCATGTAACGAGCTTTCGGCTAATGACTCCCATACTAGTTGGTCTTAGGGCATTAGGTGTTAAGACACCCTTACGAGCTTAGTAACTCGGGTTGCAGATACTGATATGTAGATAGTGCAATGTTTGATTTCCTTAAGCTTTTCTCCTGAACCCATGTAACAAGCGTTGGGCCAATAGCTCCCAAGTCAGTTGACTTTAGGGTATTAGGTGTTAAAACACCCCTTCGGGCTTAATTGCTTAGGTTAGGGAGGCTACGAAACCAAACTTATCTACATTTTTATTATTATCATTTTTTTCATTTTTTTTCATTTTTTTTCATTTTTTTTTAATTATATACAATCCCTTTCCCTTAGTTGTTACCTTTAACAAAAGAACATAAATAATGTAATAATCCAATATGCAACCCACAATCATATGTTAAAATGTGTGTGTGTAAATTAAGGTTTAAGAATACATGTTAAATAAGTATATGAGCAGAATTAATTGATAACAATGCGAGAGTTTGTAAACCTGAATATTTCAAGAAATATTAGAATAGACCTTGTTAAGAATGGTTACTAAGATGCGTCTCAAGACTCAAAAGAACTCCTTTACTCTGCCATCCTAGTAACAATAATTATGCACATGCTTTATGAAATGAAAAACAATTTTTTTTTTATCAACTACTACCCTCTCCCCTCAACCAAAACGAGACATTGTCCTCAATGTTTAAAGGTAGAAAGATAGAGTATAGAAGATATCACCTGAAATAATGAACACTGACAAACCTGAAACACACTGAAACAAAAATAAGAAATAACAAAACACAATAATAAAACCAAAAGACACAAAAATTCACAAATGAAGGCTTAAATCCAATCTAAGCTTTTTACGGCTTTCCTTAGTTGACCAATTTATGCGACTCATGAAGGGATCAATTACAAGAATGAAGGATTGTAGTTGGTCAATTAATTGTTCAGCAGTAGCAGCAGAGATTATGATTTGTCGTGCAGAAGATGTTAGAAATTCTTGTTCCACAGCATGATCAAGAAAAGACAACAACTTATCATAATAACCATTAACATTTAACAAACTTATGGGTTTATGGTGAATGTGCAGTTGAGCCCAAGAGGAAATATGAAAGATCTCTTCCAATGTACCTAGACCACCTGGTAAAGCAATGAAGGCATCAGCATGGTTAAACATTGCATTCATTCGAGCCGACATTGTGGATACCTAAAGTTCCTCCCCAATTGTTTTTCCAATGATGTCCCCTTGTGCTAAAGCTTCGGGGACGACCCCCAAAACTTGACTACCTCTTAAAAATGCAGCTATTGACATACCTCCCATTAACCCAAGACTGCCTCCCCCATACACTAAATGAATCTTTCTCTCAGCTAGCACTTGACCAAGATGATTTGCTGATTCTAAAAACTCATTTTCCTTCCCAGGACTAGATCCATCGAAAACACAAATATTTCTTATCTGATGACCTGAGGAACTTGCCATTTCTACACACTTCTGTATTTGTTGATTGTATAGGTTGAGTAGAAATGAAAGGAAGGAAGAGAGGATTTTATAGATGAGAAATTAGAAAGGCAATCATACCACCTATATGTAGGCCAGCTAGAGTCTCACAGTCTCTCTCTCTCTTTTTATTTATTTATTTATTTACTTTTGAAAAAGCATGTGTATGTACAGGTAGTTGTGATTGTGGCTCACATCTTCCCTTGGTTTTACGTCCAAGAACAGCTTAAACGCCCTCTATGGGTTAGGGATAGGCTTCCCATCCAGTTTTCTTAAAAACTGGCAAACAGGGTCTTTTTTAGTCAGATTCCCAAGAGTAAGTCGATCATGTTCTTTATGAAATAGTGGCCATAAATCATGAATTGCATGATGCACATCTCCATTAGGATGCGTCTTAAGAGTCCATAGAAGATTATCTAAAGACTCCTTACTCAGGCCATCCTTAATGAATTGTATTTTATCTTCACGGTTTATAGATACCATTCCTAAAGAACGACATTGTGTATTACAAGTCCATCTAGCACATCGATGACAGACATCCAGTCGTTTTGCACGACGCTTCTTTGCAAAAGTGCTTTTACCTGTTCCAGGCATGTGTGAAATGAAGAAGTTAGAGGACTCACCTGATAATCGGACCTTTGCTTCAATCAACCAACGAATATCTTCAGGAATTCCATGATTCATTAATAATCTCAATCTTGCACATCTAGCACGGTAAATTTTTGTAATCGCATTCTGAGGCAGAGCGGGAAAATACTTTTTCAATTTTTCAAGATTAGTGTCCATTATCAAATGAGAATTGGAAGAGAGATTCAAAGAATTGCACAAATATATACACAAATATCAGTTATTGTGGGAAACTGAAAGAACCGACTTAAGTCATGGAGTACCGTTGTCCGCCATTTGACCAGGGTGAGAGGAACTAGCAAAAATCACTAAAAAAGAAACACAAAAACAATGTGAGAAAAACAAAATAATCAACCTTTATCTACAAGATCATTCCAACCAGTTGATTCATTTTCACTAGGAAACTTATCAAAGTAAGCTTTCAAACGATGTCCATTTTCCTTAAAATCATTGTCATTCATTGAATTCTCAATATCATAGGCCCCATAAGGATTGCTCCATCTTGGTCTTAGCTCTCTAGGGAATGCATAGAGTTGAGAATTATAAAACAAAACTTTTTGACCAGTATCAATCTTTTGACAATTTTCACAAGTTTTGCAGAATACATGCGTGTCCTTGAACATGGTGGGCCAATAAAATCCATTTTGAAATATTTTGGTAGTTGTCTTTTTTGACGAGAAATAACTTCCACATGCTTCAGAATGACAAAGTTTAATGACACTACTTACCTCATTGTCGGGAATGAATCTTTGAAATATTTGATCAGGACAATATTTGAATAAGTTAGGGTCATCACAATAAAAATTCTTCACTTCGTTCAAAAACTTTTCTTTGTCTTGATTACTCCAATCAGCTGGCAAATGTCCTAAAGTAAGAAAATTAATATTTTTATCATACCAAGGCATTGGACTAAGAGAAAGTAAGGATTCGTTAGGAAAGTAATCATTGATTGGTGTGATGTCAGATGTCGAATTTGGTGTCACTATTGACAAAAGATTCACATGAACATTTTCGGTGCTTTTTTCATCCGTGATTTCTTCCTCAGAATAAATCATTTGTAAATCTTCAGATTCATCCAACTCATTTTTACTTAAAGTAGATTCAAGTTGATCATAAACTAATTCGTCAATATGATCTACTTCTTGTAAATCATTATCATCTCTAGGTTGCTTGCAAATGTTGAAAATATTCATCTCCAATGTCATGTTTCCAAATGATAGCTTCATCAATCCATTCCTACAATTAATCAATGCATTAGAGGTTGCAAGAAACGGACGTCCCAAAATAACAGGAAATGAATTACATGCTTCAACAGGTTCTGTGTCCAAGACAATAAAATCCACAGGATAAATGAATTTATCGACTTGTACTAACACATCTTCAATTATTCCTCTAGGCACTTTTACAGATCTATCGGCAAGTAAAAGAGATATAGAAGTTGGTTTTAACTCACCTAGATTGAGACTCTGAAAAACTGAATATGGAAGTAAATTCACACTAGCACCAAGATCAAGTAAGGCTCTTTCAATTTTATGCTCTCCAATAAAGCAAGAAATTGTAGGACAACCAGGGTCTTTATATTTCAAAGCATTATTGTTTTGAAGAATAGCACTTACTTGTTCGGCTAGAAAGGCTTTCTTTTTCACATTCAGTTTCCTCTTCACAGTGCATAGATCTTTCAAAAATTTAGCATAGAAAGGAACCTGTTTAATAGCATCCAGCAAAGGTATATTGATCCTTACCTGTTTGAAAATTTCAAAAATTTCAGAGTTATGATTGACTTTCCTTTGTTTGGTCATGGCATGAGGAAATGGAAGAGCTGGCGGTGAATTAGTCGTTTCTTTGCAATTTTCAGATTCATCCCCTTCCTTACCCTCAGAGATTGATTCATCATCTTTCTCATAAGGTTCAAGAGAGGGTTTTTCAATAACCTTACCACTGCGCAGAGTAGTGACTGATTTGACTTGATCCATGTGTTGGCTTCCGGAACTACTTGCATTTGCATTGTATTGCCCTTTGGGATTTTGTTGTGTTTGAGATGGAAACTTACCTTTCTCTTGGAAACTGAGAGCAGATGTTAATTTAGCAAGAGTATCTTTAAAATCTGTCATGTTTTGAGCAAGTTGAGTATTGATTGTCTCTTGCTTTTCAATGAATGCATGCAATGTTTCCTCAAGATTTCTTGTAGGAGGTGGAGCATAAGGAGGTGCATATCCATGAGAATTTTGGAAATTATGGTGTGCTTGAAATGGTGGTTATGAAGTTTGTGCATTGTTGTTCTCACTCTTCCAACTGAAATTTGGGTAATTTCTCCAACCAGGGTTGTATGTTTGGGAGTATGGGTTGTGGTTGGCCCTTTTAAAACTGTTAAAGCATGGGCTTGTTCATGGAGACATTCCTTAAAAGAAGGCAAGGTTGAACAATCGTTGGTTGAGTGTTCATCTGTTTCACAGATTTGACACACAATGTTTTCAACAGATTTTAATTGACCACTCTTTTTCAATTCTAGTGCCTCAACTTTTCTAGCTAAAGATGCAAACTTAGCTTGGAGGTCATGATCTTCCCTAAGGTTGTACATGCCTCCACTAGATGTATGAGGTTGAGTTTTACTCGGTGCCTCATATGTACCCGCAGTGTCCCAATTTTGAGCATTTTCAGCTAACAAGTCTAAGTACTCCATTGCTTCATTAGGGTCTTTATCTTCAAAAGTTCCATTGCACATCAATTCAACCATTTGCCTATCTTTAGGTGTTAACCCTTCATAGAAATGTGAAACCAATCTCCATGTTTCAAAACCATGATGAGGGCAAGTACTAAGCAAGTCTCGATACCTATCCCAACATTGGTAAAATGTTTCTCCTGGTTTTTGAGTGAAAGTGGTGATTTGTCTCTTGAAAGAGTTTGTTCTATGAGATGGGAAAAACTTCTTCAAAAACTGTTGTTGCATTTCATCCCAAGCACGAATGGATCCTGGTCTTAAATTTTGTAGCCATGTTTTAGCTTTATCTTTTAATGAAAAAGGAAAAAGCTTTAATCTAATGGTGTTCATGCTACAATTTAAATTATTATATGTGTTGCACACCTCCTCAAATTCCCTTAAATGCAAGTATGGATTTTCCAATTCCAAGCCATGAAAAGATGGTAAAAGTTGAATAATACCTGGTTTAAAATTAAAATGAGATGCATCAGGAGGAAAAACTTTGCATGATGGTGCACTTGTTCTTATGGGATTCATGTGGTCTCTAAGTGTTCTAGCACGGTTATTCTCATTATTCTCATTTTGAATTGATTGATTATCTTCTTCAGCCATATTTTCTGAAAATGATGAGGATACCCTACAAAGTCTACCACTTGATGTACGTGACCACACTCTCATGCACGTGTAGGAACAGAATAAAAAGAAGAAGAAAACAAAAGAAGAAGAAACACGAGAAAAGAAACAAAGTTATATACAAGAAAAGAGAAAATAGAAAATAAAATAAATATTATAATTTATACAAAACTTACCTCCTTGGCAACGGCGCCAAAAACTTGACACGACTAAAAGATTGATGTCTTCTCCCAAGTGCAGGAGTGTCGAAGTAATAAATAACCCGGCAAGACCGGGGTCGAACCACAGGGAGGTTAATTGTACAAATTATAAACAACAATTATAAAACAACAATAACAACAACAACAATAGTAATAATAATAATAATAATAATAATAATAATAAAAGAGAAGAAGAAGAAGATGATGATGATGAGAACTTGGAGGTGGAAAATTAATGTAAGGATTAAACAATAATAATAACAAATGTCAAGGTTAGAGGTTCCACTAATGGTATATCAAACAAGTATAGTATAACTTATGTTAGTCATCTTATATATTGTTAACATGATTACATTAGTCATCTTATTCAATTAATGCTAATACTTGTAAATCTCGTCAAGCATTCATAATTATAACTTATGAAAGCAAAGCATAAGCATTACAAAAGAATACAAAGAGAGAAAGGAAGAGCATGATCTTGATCTGGAAACCAAGATGCATAAATGCATGGCAAATGCCTCCTTTTATAGGCCAAAATTAGAAACTATTGATTTGATAACTAATTGATGAGTGGGTGACCAACTCTTGACTTGGTGACAATCCTTATCTTCTCTTGTCTGCCCAAAACGTCATTGATAACGTCAAAACTGGAGCCAGTTGCAAACATGAACGTTGTAGGCAATTGTCTCATCTTTCTTGTGTAAACATTTCAGCTCATTTGGACTTCTAGAACTCCAGATATGGGCAAAATACCGAACAGTGCTCGGGCTGGAAAACAGATTCGGGCTTCTTTGTTGTTGCTACAATTTGGACTTGATAATGGCCTTTTTAGATCTTGGGCTCCATATGAAAGTTGTAGGCCTATGTCTTACCTTTCTATCCATATAAATTGGACCTAAATCTGAGATATATAGCTCCAGATATGACCCATTTACCGAACAGTGTTCCGGTTTGGATTGCACCGACATCTCTTTTCTAAGTTTGGCCATCTCTTTATCCTTGCAATTTAAGTTCTTCAAGTCATCAATCAATCCTTTCATTTATGTGATAGGCCTGCATTAAAAATAGACATTTACCACAAATTATAGGTATCTTATATTATTAGATACATTATTATAAAACATATTTTAGTTAAGGAGTTATATATTATTAGATATATTATTATAAAATATGCTTTGGTTAAGGAGTTATTGATACTTCAAGTGCCAAATGATGATATAAAACCATGATAAAAATGCACTTTTAAGTACTAATCAATAAGATACCTTTAATTTGTGGTAAATGTTCATTTTAAATGCAGGCCTATCACATAAATGAAATGATTGATTGATGACTTTAAGAACTTAAATTGCAAAGGCAAAGAGATGACCAAAATTAGAAAAGAGATGTCGGTGCAATCCAAACCGGAACACTGTTCGGTAATTGGGTCATATCTAAAGCTATAGATCTCATATTTAGGTCTACTTTATATGGATGGAAAGGTAAGACATAGGCCTACAATTTTCATTTGGAGCCCAAGATCTAAAAAGGCCATTTTCAAGTCTAAATTACGAGCACTGTTCGGTATTTTGGCCATATCTGGAGTTCTAGAAGTCCAAATGAGCTGAAGTTTTTACACAAGAAAGCTGAGACAATTGCCTACAACTTTCATGTTTGCAACTGGCTCCAATTTTGACGTTATCAATGACGTTTTGGGCAGACAAGAGAAGATAAGGATTGTCACCAAGTCAAGAGTTGGCCACCCACTCATCAATTAGTCATCAAATCAATAGTTCCCAATTTTGGCCTATAAAAGGAGGCATTTGCCATGCATTTAGGCATCTTGGTCTCCGGATCAAGATCATGTTTTTGCTTTCTTTCTTTGTATTTTTTGTAATGTTTATGCTTTGCTTTCATTAATATCAAGTTTATGCCTTTCATTTCCTTTCATTTACTTAGTTAACTTATCTTATTTATGTTCTTATTTTGTTTATTTATTTTTCTTTCTTTTATTATGTCTAGCTAAGTTTATTATGTCAAAGTGAAAAGGTTACAGTAATGGTGTAAGAGTAAGTATAGTGTAAAGTTAATATGGACTTTAATGTTTGATACTAACATGTTTTATATTTGTTATCTTGTTCACTCTTTAATACTTTGCTTGTTAAATGACTAATCTTGATTTATGTTATATAACACTTGGTACAACAAATGCTTGGCACTTTCATAGCCCATACTGTATGGTATAACCGACACCTGAGCTATGAAAGGAACTTGATTTGTTGTTAACATAAGTCATAATCATGAATGCTTGACGAAATTTACAAGTATTAGCATTAATTGAATAAGATGACTAATGTAATCATGTTAACAATTTATAATCTGATTGGAACCTCCTTTGTGTGTGGTTTTCAATTGACTAATAAGAGTTTATACTATGCTTGTTTGACATACCATTAGTGGATCCTCTAACCTTGACATTTATTGTTATCGTTGTTAAATCTTTACGTTAATAGTCCATCTCAAAGGTCTCATCTTCTTCTTCTTCTTCTTCTTCTTCTTCTTTTTCTTTATTATTATTATTATTATTATTATTATTATTATTATTATTGTTGTATTACTATTATTATTGTTGTTATTGTTATTGTTATTGTTGTTGTATTATTGTGATTTATAATTTATACAATTAACCTCCCTGTGGTTCGACCTCGGTCTTGCCGGGTTATTTATTACTTCGATACTCCTGCACTTGGGAGAAGACATCAATCTTTTAGTCGTGTCAAGTTTTTGGCGCCGTTGCTGGGGATTACCTATTTGAAAGTTTCAAAGATTTTAGAGTTGTGATTGACTTTTCTTTGTTTGGTCATGGCATGAGAAAATGGAAGTGTTGGTAGGGAATCAGTCTTTTCTTTACAATTTTCAAATTCAACCCCTTCCTTACCCTCAAAGATTGACTCATCATCTTTCTCATAAGGTTTAAAAGTAGGCTTTTCAATAAGCTTACCACTGCGAAGAGTAGTGACTGATTTGACTTGATCCATGTGTTGGCTTCCGGAACTACTTACATTTGCATTGTATTGCCCCTTAGGATTTTATTGTGGTTGAGATGGAAACTTACTTTCTCTTGGAAACGAAGAGGATACGTCAATTTTACAAGAGTATCTTTAAAATCTATCATACTTTGAGCAAGTTGAGTATTGATTGTTTTTTGCTTTTCAATAAATACATGTAATGTTTCCTCAAGATTTCTTCTAAGAGGTGAAGCATAAGGAGGTGCATATCTATGATAATTTTAGAAATTATAGTGTGCTTGAAACGGTGGTTGTGAAGTTTGTCCATTGTTATTATTACTTTTTCAACTGAAATTTAGGTGATTTCTCTAACTAGGGTTGTATATTTGCTAGTATGGATTCTAATTCGGTCTTTGGAAACTATTTAGAACATGGGCTTGTTCATGGAGACATTCCTTAAAAGAAGGCAAGGTTAGACAGTCATTGGTTGAATGTTCGTTTGTTTCACATATTTGATACACAATGTTTTCCACATATTTTAATTGACCACTCTTTTTCAATTCTAGTGCCTCGACTTTTCTAGCTAAAGATGCAAACTTGGCTTGGAGTTCATGATATTCCCTAAAGTTGTACATACCTCCACTAGATGTATGAGGATGAGTTTTACTCGGTGCCTCATAAGTACTTACGGTGTCCTAATTTTGAGCATTTTCAGCTAAAAAGTCTAAGTACTCCATTGCTTCATTAGGGTCTTTATCTTGAAAAGTTCCATTGCACATCAATTGAACCATTTGCCTATCTCTAGGTGTTAACCCTTCATAAAAATGTGAAACCAATCTCCATGTTTCAAAACCATGATGAGGGCAATTATTAAGCAAGTCTCGATACCTATCCCAACATTGGTAAAATGTTTCTCCTGGTTTTTGAGTGAAAGTGGTGATTTGTCTTTTGAAAGAGTTTGTTTTATGAGATAGGAAAAACTTCTTTAAAAACTATTGTTGCATTTCATCACAAGCACGAATGGATCCAGGTCTCAAATTTTGTAGCAATGTTTTAACTTTATCTTTTAATGCAAAGGAAAAAGCTTTAACCTGATAGTGTTCATGCTACAATTTAAGTTATTATAGGTGTTGCAGACCTCCTTAAATTTCCTGAAATGCAAGTATGGATTTTCCAAATCTAAGCCATGAAAAGAAGGTAAAAGTTGAATAATGCTTGGCTTAAAATTTAAAGGAAATGCATTAGGAGGAAAAACTATGCATGATGGTGCACTTGTTCTTGTGGGATTCATGTGATCTCTAAGTGTTCTACCACGGTTATTCTCATTATTCTCACTATGAAGTGATTGATTATCTTCTTCGGCCATTGTTTCTGAAAATGATGAGGATACCCTACAAAGTCTACCACTTAATATACGTGACCACACTCTCATGCATGTTTAGGAATAGAATAAAAGGAAGAAGAAAATAAAAGAAAAAGAAAAAAGAAAAAAGAAACAAAGTTATATACAAGAAAAGTGAAAACAGAAAATAAAATAAATACTATAATTCATACAAGAACTTACCTCCCCGACAACGACGCCAAAAACTTGACATTACTAAAAGATTGATCTCTTCTTCCAAGTGCAGGAGTGTCAAAGTAATAAATAACCTGGCGAGACCGGGGTCGAACCATAGGGAGGTTAATAATACAAATTATAAATAACAACAACAACAACAACAACAATAATAATAACAATAATAGTAACAACAACAACAATAATAATAAAAGAAGACGAAGAAGAAGTTGATGAGAAATTTGAGATGGAAGATTAATGTAATGATTAAACAGTGATAACAATAAATATCAAGGTTAGAAGATCCACTAACGGTGTTGTAACCCAATTTTGGATTCACTAAGATTTTCTCAAATATTATTTTATTTTATTATTCATAAAAAAAATAAAAAATAAACGAAGTTTAAAATATATTTTCTCGAGTCAACCGCATCTTTCGATCAAAACCGAGTCCATCGGGTCAATACAGGTTAAACCATGTCGACCGAGATAAAAAAAATGAGTTTCGGGCCGTTCCGGGTCAAAACCGTCATTTTCGGTCAAAACGAAGTCCACTGGGTCAATACGGGTTAAACCATATCGACCGAGATAAAAAATGAGTTTCGGGCTGTTTCGGGTCAAAATCATCATTTTCGGTCAAAACCGAGTCCACCGAGTCAATACGGGTCCCACCATGTCGACTGGGATAAAAAATGAGTTTCACGCTATTTTTGGTCAAAACTGTTATTGTTAGTCAAAAAACCCGGTCCACCGAGTTGATACCCGTATAAAGGATTTTTTTATGTTCCAATATAATTTTCAGTAATTAAAATTAATTTTTAGCGGTTGAAAAGCTTTTTCTAATACTGATTTGAGTTTTTAATTTTACCTCTATAAATAAATATTATTATTATATATAATAAAACAAAAAAAAATAATACAATTTTGTCACAGTAGGTAGAGGAATTTTGCCGAAGATAGGCGATGCAGCTGTACATTGAAAATTTTGCACAAACCGTGATTCCATGTCCCCTCTTCATTGGCTATAAATAGCCAATGAAACTAAACCAGAAGAGGAGGGAAAAAAAAAGAAGAGAAATCCGAATCTGAGAGCTTACTATTTGTGTTAACTGTTTGGTACTATTCAAATTTTTTTCTACTTTTTCTTCATGCTAGTAAGATATTGATTTTTTTTTTAAACAATTTGAATAATATCAAAAATATCCTAACCATTAGATCTAATAGTGTTTAAATCTGGGCCTTTGATTTATAGGATACAATAGGGTTTACCACACCGAATTAAAACCCAAATCCATCCCAGCCCTTAAAATAATTTGCCCTTCGATCCTGTTGCGCCACGTCATCAGGTGTACCAAACACTCGGTACACCGCGCCACACCCGATCAAAACTCCATCCATCGGACCGTCCAATCAACTTACAGATCAAGCCAATCATAGCCGCAGGATCAGTTCATCCGAGATCCAACGATTCACAGACTTCAGCTGCACTGGTGCACCATGCGTGCGTTCGCACCGGTGCAAATCTCAGAGTCTCTCTCTCCTCTCGCCAGTGATTCTCTCTCTCTCATCCGATCTCCCATTTCCGGTCGTGTGAAGCTTCCGAACCACCACATAATTTCTCAACAATATCAAAATAATTGTGTTTTATAAATAAATATTGTTTTTCGACACGTCTCTTTTATTTACAGAAAAGAACCGATGTCAAAAATTTAAATACCAAATATGGATTATGTCCATTATTATTTCTTTTGGTAAATCAGACGTAACTCTCCTTTTTAGGGACAAACGTCAACATTTTAGACAAAGTCTTCTAGTTTTAGGGACTGATGTCATTTTTAACGTGTCTTCTATTTTTAGGGACCGACATTAACCATCTTAAAAAAATTTCCAAATAAACTCATAATATAATAGCATTTGAATCAAATAAAAAACATAGAAGTAAGGGTAACCTTTCTCTGAAAGGATATTTTAAGGGTGGTGTCTACCTTCCCTTAATCATAACTAACCCAATATCTGAATCTCTAGGATTAGTGTCTAATTTTGGATTTTTAGTTTCCTCAAATTACTAGATGGCGACTCCAATAAAATATTTATTTCCCCCAACTAATAAAAAAAACATTATTCTTTTTGTTAAACAAACAAAAAAGAATGGAGCCGTCACCCGACGTCGTGTAGCCACAGAATGGCGACTCCATTGGGGATTTAGGGTTGAACCAACTGCTTGTGTTTGCTTTTCATATGCTTTTTCTTATTGCTATTTATTTTTAGCATTTATTTTATTTGCATTATTTATTACTGTAATTGTTTTCAATTTTTCATATTGTCACATGCATGCATGTTATTTATTTGTGTATTCACACACTTCACGATGAACCC
>NW_011500324.1:147960-166263 GCF_000495115.2 Populus euphratica
AGCCAAACCTTATGAGTTAAATCCTATCAAGTAGGATATACCCTTTAAGACACAAATAAATGTCAATGCATTACAATACATTTTTATATACATTCCATATTCTCATTATATCTCCACCGATCCTTATAGGAAGTGTGAGATGGAAAAAACCAATACTATTGAGGAATTTTTCACCAGATCAGAATTGAGCCAACATGAGGAAAGGGATTGTTTGCCATTAGAATTTGAGCCTTAATTACTGGCACACGTTAAATTAGATGACAGACCACTTGGTATAGGACAACTGCTAGACTATTGGGAAAGGTTATCTATTCATGATCAGATCGATTTTCAGAAACAATATGGGGATTTGTCACATTTATTGAAACTTAGGGTCCAACGTGCTTGTTTTCAAGCCATGATATGTTTTTGGGATCCAGAATATTGGTGCTTCACTTTTGATACTGTGGATATGACTCCTACTATCGAGGAGTATGAATCCCTGCTAAATTGTCCCAAGTCAGAAAAGGTGTACTTTTACACACCTATAGAGCATGCATTTTCTAACTTTGCTTGGATTACCTAGATAGACTATCAACTAGCAAAATCACATGCAACTAAACGACGAAATAGCTAGTGTTGGTTTTGGAATGAACTAGAAGTCATATTCAAGAGAAGATTACATGATGAAAGCAATGAAATTCGATTGAGAATTTTGGCTTTGGGCATATATGGTTTGGTTCTTTTCCCATCTGCCGAGGGAATGATCGATTTTGAGGCTGTTAATGTATTTAAAAATATGGTGACCCTTAAAATTAATCCTGCTATAGCAATATTGGCAGAAACTCTCTCATCATTGAATTATTGTAAAAAAGCCGGAAAGGGTCATTTAAGATGCTTGCAGCTGTTGTTTGTCTGGACTATGAGTCACATGATTAAGGGGAAGATTTCAGGTTTGGTTGGTACCTTATGGCATCTTTATTCTAAGTTGGCAAATTTTGCTGAAAAACATTTGCATGAAGTAGGAAGAACTATATGGGAATCAATATTTCTAAGTCTAAGCAAATCTCAATTTCATTAGAGGAGTCGATATTCTTACTCCAAATCTTATCTAGCATACTGTGGTGAGTACCCATGGGTCCCGTTGATAAGAGCCCACTACTGTATTAGTTATTGTCCTAATATGGTTTTACAACAGTTTGGATTTAAGCAGTTTATTCCAAGGACTACCGAACTGGCAACATTTTATGAAGATTTCAAGATCTCAAAGAAATTATTAGAGTTAGTGAAGAAGGCATGGAAACATCTTGGTAGGGTTACTTCTGCTAAGAGAGTAGAACGAAAAACAACTAAAGGATATCCAATATGGCAAAAGAAGAGAAGGAAAGGATACAAAGTTCCTCCGTTTGAAAGGCCATCCAGGTCTTTGATTCAGTCTGTTGAAGACATACACGAAGAAGTTCATGCCCAACAAGAATCTTATAACCTAAGTTTGAATGCTGAAGTGGAAGAGTTAGGGGCTAAAAAAAGAAAGTTAGCATCTAATCTAGTCATTCGAGAAAAAGCTTTGGCTATCATAAAACAGGAAAAGGATGACTTGTCAGCTCAGCTACAACATCAACAACTTGAGTTCTAGTAACTACAAGAAAAATATGTACTTCTATCAGAAGATAAGAGGAAGCAAGATGTCAATATGAAGAGATGGATTAGAAAAGCATCAAAAGCTGAGGAAATGACATTAAAGTTGAAATAGGCAAATAAATCACTTCAGGAATAGTGTCAAAATCAAGATACAGTAATTGCCAATTTAGATGAGCAGGTGAACCATTTACTTTCTATTAAGCAAACCTTATCATCGGAAAAAGAAAATGTAGAAAAAGAAGCAGAATGTTGGGCTTCTGAAGCTATGCGCTATCATGTACAAGCAGATGATGCCAAGAATTATGCTTCAGGATTAAGAAGCATAGCCCAACAAATAACAGATGGTGAGCCAATGACTAGAAATGAATTCCATCAGTTTTTTGGGTTGATCAGAGATGGAATTAATGAGATCGCAGCATATGATGGTCTAAGGCTTTGGAAAGATTGACTTGTTATGATTCTAATATTGTTAATCAATAAAAGACAATTTCATCATCTTTTCATTATGAGAAATGTTTATTTTGATCTTGATTTATGGCATCAAATTTCTTCCCTAAATCGGTTCAAGTTCCTGTAGGTTTGGAGTCCTCAATGAAAACTTTCTTAAGAGAATTTGATCTAGTCTATTCTTCATCATAAGTTAAAGGAAAACCTGAAACAAATAACAAGCATGCATTATCCATATGGCATTTTGCATCCATTTATGCATGTCATTCATTTTACTTGCATTTATTCAGGTTGAAATATAGGTCCCTCAAAAGACTATAAAATTCATTACACTCGACTACGAAGAAAGATAATGGAGAACGAATAAAGAGCACATCTAGAGGCTCACTATCAAAAGGAGTTGGAGAGCATGAAAAATGATATTGCATGACTTACAAGTCTACTCGAGCAGACCTTGGTAACCAAGTTTGGAGAGGATACCTCTACTTAGCCAATAGTTGCAACTCCATCTATATCTACGCCAGCAGCTCCTTTTATATTCACTTCTCAAAATTTAGGGGCAAATCCCTCTTCATTTGAACAACAGTTCACTACCAATGTTCCACCAGCACAAGTGCCGATTGTAAACTTGAAAACTAATGACTCACATAGGATGAGATTGAGGGCTCTGGAAGAAAGATTGAGGGCAGTCGAAGGGGCAGACTTATATGATCCCGTTCATGCTATAGAGATGTGTTTACTCTCAAATGTAGTTGTACCCAAAGAATTTAGGGTACCAGAATTTATCAAGTATATTAGAACTGAATGCCCAGTCACTCATCTTAAATCTTATTGTAATAAGATGGCAAAAGTGGTGAATGATGAGAAACTTCTCATCCATTTCTTTCAAGACAGTCTTTCTGGATCAGCGCTGAGCTGGTATACAAGGCTAGATAATACAAAGATCAGAAAGTGGAACGATTTAGTCAAAGCTTTTATGGAGCAGTATAAATTCAACATAGAGGTAGCCCTGGACAGGTCAAGCTTGTTAGTCATGGAGAAGGGCAACAAAGAGACTGTAAGAGAATATGCTTTGAGATGGCTGAAAAAAGCATCTCATGTGCAACCCTCTTTGTTAGAAAAAGAAATGGTCACTCTGTTTTCCAACACTTTTAAATTTTCCAACACTTTTAAATCTTCTTACTTTGAACACCTAATGGGTAGTTCAGCTCAACAATTCTATGATGCTGTAACTATTGCTGAGAGGATAGAACAAGCAATAAGAATAGGGAGAATGTTAGAGCCTACTGAGAAGAAAGGCTTTACTAGGAAAAAAAAGGATTCTGAGGTGAACAATGTGGAAGGAGGGTACAAGTGTAAGAAAAAAAATTATCATCATTATAACTTCCAAATACCTACCCAATAAGTTACAAGTGTAAACTTCACTAAACTTTTTCCTACCAACCAATAAAACCAACCAAATGATTAACAAAGTAACCAGATTGTTAATCCTCCAAGAAGGAATTTTCAAATAACCCAAGAACGATTGCCACCATTACCACTTCCCTTGGGAGAAATGTACTCGAAGTTGTTGAGTATTGGGCAAGTGGCCCTTGTTCCCTTAACCCTACTACAACCTCCATACCCAAATTGGTATAAGCCTAATATGACATGTGAGTATCATGCTAGCATTGTTAGGCATAACATTGAAAGCTGTAACGCATTTAAAAACAAGCTTATGCAATTAATAAAAGCTAGATGGATAACTTTTGATGATGCACCGAATGTGAATTCCAACCCTTTACCCAATCATGCTACAAGCAGTAGAGGGGTAAATGCTGTAGGAGTAGAGGGTAAGAAGGAAAGAGCTTTGAAGGTTTCCATGGAAAAACTGTATGGTATGATGGTACAGTTTGGATATTTATCCAAGTTTGAACCAGTAATGAATGGAAATAATTACTGCAAGTTTCATGGCGAGGTGGGACATCACATTGATGATTGCGAAGAATTTCACCAAGAAGTGAAAAGGATGCTGAATTTCAGCATGATACGAAGTTGGAATGATAGGCCGTTAAGAGAAAAAAAGAAAGGTTTGTAGACTCCAACCAACTGTGGGTGGTCCACCAAAACTAATCCTAACCAAGCCTGTATGCACCAATAATGGAAGTTATGGCACAATGCCTTACAATTATGGGTATGCTTTCAATATTAAGAATCCCACTCCTATCTTTCATATTGAAATATGTGATTTAACTCGAAGTGGTCGGTGTTTTACACTAGAAGAATTAGAGAGGCAGAGGAAAGCTAAAGGAAAAGAAACAGTTGATGCTTTTAAAGATATGGAAGTGAACAAACCTATAAGTAAAGAGGAGTCTAATGAATTTCTGAAGTTAAAGAAGCATAGTGAGTATAGTGTGGTATATCAGTTGAAGAAAACTCATGCTAGAATCTCTTTAATGCCACTTATCTTGAGTTCTGAGTTACATCGTAAAGCATTGCAAAAGGTGTTGAATGAAGCATATGTGCCACATGATATTACTCAAGATACAATGGAACATTTGGTGGGAAGAATTCGAGCCTCCAATTACTTATACTTCACTGAAGATGAGCTAGACCCAGAAGGGACTGGGCACAACAAGCCCCTGTATATCACCGTGAAATATAAGGACTGTCTAATCGACAAAGTGCTTGTGGATAATGGTTCAGCGTTGAATGTGCTACCAAGGCATATGCTAGATAAGATATCAATTCATGCTACTCATATGAGGCCAAGTACTATGACAGCTAGAGCATATGATGGTTCCCCTAGACAGTTAATAGGGACCATTAACATTGAATTGTTTGTAGGGCCTCAGATGTTTTTGATAACCCTACAAGTGATGGATATCCACCCTTCGTATAGCATGTTATTAGGAAGGCCATGGATTCATGCCTTTGGGGCTGTGACATCATTTCTACACCAATGTCTGAAGTACATTATCAATGGTACTCTAATGAAAGTTAAGGCAAAAGAAACCTTGTCCATGATAAGGAATATGACGGTCCCTTATATTGAAGCAGAAGATTGCAAAGATGGAATTCTCTATGCCTTCGAGATTGTGAACACCGAATGGGTATCAGAAAATACGGTGTTGAGAAGACCAGTTATTTCTGATACTGCCAGAATGATAGCTAAATGCTTTTTGAAACATGGGCTACCATTCCAGAATGATCCAATTGCTGGAAATCTTAAAAGAGTCAACATGATGAAAATTAAGGTTGCTGATTAGAGGTTTGGGCTTGGCTTTAAGCCTAAGAAAGATGATCACAAGAGAGCTGCTAGGATAAAGTGAGAAAGAAGGTTAGCTAGAATAGAAGGAAGAAAGCCAGAGGAAGAAGACATTGTAATCCCACATATCCATGTTTCTTTTCCAAAGTCAGCATATGTGATGAAACCTGAAAACATGATGGAAGTCTTGGGACAAAAACTTGTTGTCATGGATATTAACAATGTAGACAAAGGTGAAGGGAAAGGCTGGAACTGTGATGATGAGCAAAAAACAACAAAAGAAGATGAATTGTTACCTCAATTAACTGTCCATTCTCTAGAAGAGGCTCCAACCAGCGCCTTTATGTGAAAGCTTTCAGTTGAAGAAGTATTCCAGAATTGGGAGATTGAAGAAGCCCTAGTTGTTTTCAAGAAGTAATGATTAAGCGTTTACTTATATTTGCTTTTATGTGCTCTATATGCTTTGCATTGTAGTTTGCTTTGTGTTTTCATACCTAGTTGGAAATCTTGGCTCAAGATGACAACATAAGGTCTTTTCATAATTGTTGAGCCAACTTTTAAAATATTATTGAGATTAAGCATTTTCATCAGCATTTGTTATCTTTCTTTTGTTTTGTTCGGCTACAAGATATGCATTCACACTAAAAACACCTTCCGCTTTTAGGAATTCTGAAAGTGAATCCTCCATAAATCCACAAACATATTGCATTGAAAATGAATGGCCAAACTTTGATAAGGATGAGATTGCAATGGATGAAGAGGAATGGAATGAAGAGTTTGCTAGACGGGTAGAATAGTCGGAGCATGCTTGGAAACCTGCAAAGGAAGAATTAGAGGTGATAAATGCAGGCACTGAGCAAGATAAAAGAGAGCTAAAGATTGGAACTCTAATTACTACAGAAGAAAGATATAGTTTAACCTCACTACTACAAGAGTATATCGATGTGTTTGCCTGGTCTTATGTAGATATGCCTGGTTTAGACATTGATATTGTAGTACACAGATTGCCTTTGATAGAAGGATGTAAACCTGTTAAGCAGAAATTAAGAAGAACTCGCCAGATATTGTGCTCAAGGTCAAGGCAGAGATAGAGAAGTAGTGGGATGCTGGTTTTCTAGAAGTTATTAAATACCCTTAATGGGTATCTAATATAGTGGTAGTACCAAAAAAGGATGACAAAATTAAAGTATATGTAGATTTCAAGGATCTAAACAAAGCTAGTCCAAAAGATGATTTTCTTTTACCTCACATAGATGTCTTGGTACAACCAATCTGCATTGAGATTAAAAACTTTCCAGCTTATTATTGTTCAATTGAAGGAGAAATAGATGGGAAGCCATGGTTTTATGACATCAAGCAGTTAATCCAATATCAAGAGTATCCCTTGCAATTGTCTAAAGCAGATATGAAGGCCTTGCTAAGGTTAGCTCTGGAATTTTACCTAGATGGAGAAATTTTATACAAAAGGTCATTCAATGGAACATTACTGAGATGTCTAGATGAAATTGAAGGTAAGGTAACATTGCAAGAAATTCATGAAGGAATTGGCGTAACTCATGCAAGTGGGCATATGATGGCTAGACAATTGAAACGATCTAGGTACTTCTGGATGACCATAGAGAAAGATTGCATCGATTATGTTAGGAAATGTCATAAATGTCAAATGTATAGTGATAAGATAAATACACCTCCAACTTCTCTATTTAATATGACATCACCATGGTTGTTTGCAATGTGGGGATAGATATGATTGAGTCAATCAACCCAAAGGCCAGCAATAAGCATCAATTGATTTTGTTTATGATTTCAATGAAATAAATCAATGATTTGCTTAGGATAATGTTCAAAGCAATTCCCTTGAAAGAGATGACCATACAAGTCAAAAACATTCAATTGGAACAACTATCACTCAAATTTTGTCTTGGACCTACATTTTATCAGCATGAATAATGGTTGGTAGTATATTAGTTTGTCATGGACTCGCAAAACATGGTATCTTATAAATCCAAAGCATTACGCTGGATGTGGACAAAGTTTATTAGTTTTAATTGATCTTACTTGAAATGAGGAAAGACCATTTTTGATATTCCTTTCACTTTCTTTAAAATTATCCTTTGCAGTCCCAATTTGAGCCAAGTCTATTTAAAGTTTTTTCTTTTATAAGAACCTTAACTAAGATCGCACCATACACTAGGGGGCAAAAAGAAAGAAATGATCATGGAAATCGTCTTGAAGGCATGTGAGCTTATGAAGTCTGACAACAAGGAATTCAATAAAAATTCCAAATAATTGAGAGAATTCCAAAAAAAATATGAGAAAAGAAAAAGAAATTCCTAATTTGGAATATTTAGTATCATTTTGTTATCAAGATAGCAAAAGAAAAGACTAAGATAAGATAACAGTGATTTATAGTTTTTAAACCCTTAAACACTTTTTTAAGCTTATGAAATACTCTTTCTTTTATAGCCATGAGCCATAAAATACATTACGTGCCTCTAAAGTCCTTTCTAATCAAGAAAGCAACCTAGATCAATAAACAGCGTTCTCAAAATATCAAAGACTTTTCCATAAAGAGTCATGACGTAATAAATAATTGCTCATTATTATTTGATTAGTACTTAAAAGTGCATTTTTATCAAGGTTTTATAACATCATTTTACACTTGAAGTATCAATAACTCCTTAACTAAAGCATGTTTTATAATAACGTATCTAATAATATAAGATACCTTTAATTTATGGTAAATATTTATTTTCAATGCAGGTCTATCACATAAATGAAAGGATTGATTGATGAATTTAAGAACTGAAATTAAAAGGACAAAGAGATGGCCAAACTTAGAAAAAAGATGTCGGTGCAATCCAAACCAGAATATTGTTCAGTAATTAGATCATATTTGGAGATGTAGATCTCAGATGTAGGTCTACTTTATATGGATGAAAAGGTAAGACATAGGCCTACAACTTTCATATGGAGCCTAAAATCTAAAAAGGTCATTTTCAAGTCCAAATTATAGCAACAATAAAGAAGCCCGAATCTGTCTTCCAGCTCGAGCACTGTTCAGTATTTGGCCCATATCTGGAGTTCTAGAAATCCAAATGATCGAATTTTTTACACAAGAAAGCTGAGACAATTTCCTACAACTTTCATGTTTTCAAGTGGCTCTAATTATGACGTTATCAATGATGTTTTGGGCAGACAAGAGAAGATAAGGATTGTCACCAAGTCAAGAGTTGGTCACCCACTCATCAATTAGTCATCAAATCAATAGTTCTCAATTTTGGCCTATAAAAAGAGGTATTTGCCATGCATTTAGGCATCTTAGTTTCCAGATCAAGATCATGCTCTTGCTTTCTCTCTTTGTATTTTTTGTAATGTTTATGCTTTGCTTTCATTAATATCAAGTTTATGCCTTTCATTTACTTTTAATTACTTAGTTAATTCTTATCTTATTTATGTTCTTATTTTGTTTATTTATTTTTCTTTCTTTTATTATGTCTAGCTAAGTTTATTATGTCAAGGTGAAAAGGTTACACTAATGGTGTAAGAATAAGTATAGTGTAAACTTAATATGAACTTTAATGTTTGATACTAACATGTTTTGTATTTGTTATCTTGTTCACTCTTCAATACTTTGCTTGTTAAATGACTAATCTTGATTTATGTTGTATAACACTTGGTACAACAAATGCTTGGCAGTTTCATAGCCTATATTGTATGGTATAATCGACACCTGAGCTATGAAAGGAACTTGATTTGTTGTTAATATAAGTTATAATCATGAATGCTTGACAAGATTTACAAGTATTAGCATTAATCGAATAAGATGACTAATATAATCATGTTAACAATCTATAATCCGATTGGAACCTCCTTTGTGTGTGGTTTCCAATTGAATAATAAAAGTTTATGTTATACTTGTTTGACATACCATTAGTGGATCCTTGACACGACTAAAAGATTGATGTCTTCTCCCAAGTGCAGGAGTGTCGAAGTAATAAATAACCCGGCAAGACCGGGGTCGAACCACAGGGAGGTTAATTGTACAAATTATAAACAACAATTATAAACAATAATAATAATAATAATAATAATAATAATAATAATAATAATAATAGTAGTAGTAGTAGTAGTAGTAGTAGTAGTAATAATAATAATAATACTAATAATAACGGTAATAATAATAATAATAATAATAACAATAACAATAACAATAATAATAAAGAGAAGAAGAAGATGATGATGATGATGAAAATTTAGAGATGGAATATTAATGTAAAGATTAAACAATAATAAGAACAAATGTCAAGGTTAGAGGTTCCACTAATGGTATATCAAACAAATATATTATAAACTCTTATTATTGAATTGGAAACCACACACAAAGGAGGTTCCAATCAGATTATATATTGTTAACATGATTACATTAGTCATCTTATTCAATTAATGCTAATACTTGTAAATCTCATCAAGCATTCATGATTATAACTTATGTTAACAACAAATCAAGTTCCTTTCATAGCTCAGGTGTCGGTTATACCATACATTATGGGCTATGAAAGTGCCAAGCATTTGTTGTACCAAATGTTATACAACATAAATCAAGATTAATCATTTAACAAGCAAAGTATTAAAGAGTGAACAAGATAACAAATATAAAACATGTTAGTATCAAACATTAAAGTCCATATTAAGTTTACATTATACTTATTCTTACACCATTAGTGTAACCTTTTCACCTTGACATAATTAACTTAGCTAGGCATAATGAAAGAAAGCAAAATAGATAAACAAAATAAGAACATAAAAGTTAACTAAGTAAAGGTAAGGAAATGAAAGGCATAAACTTGATATTAATGAAAGTAAAGCATAAACATTACAAAAAATACAAAGAGAGAAAGGAAGAGCATGATCTTGATCTGAAAAACCAAGATGCCTAAATGCATGGCAAATGCCTCCTTTTATAGGCCAAAATTGGGAACTATTGATTTGATGACTAATTGATAAGTGGGTGACCAACTTTTGACTTGGTGACAATCCTTATCTTCTCTTGTCTGCCCAAAACGTCATTGATAACGTCAAAATTGGAGCCAGTTGCAAACATAAAAGTTATAGGCAATTGTCTCAGCTTTCTTGTGTAAAACATTCAGCTCATTTGGACTTCTAGAACTCCAGATATGGCCAAAATACGGAACAGTGCTCGGGCTGGAAGACAGATTCAGGCTTCTTTGTTGTTGCTACAATTTGGACTTGATAATGGCCTTTTTAGATCTTGGGCTCCATATGAAAGTTGTAGGCCTATGTCTTACCTTTCCATCCATATAAATTGGACCTAAATCTGAGATATATAGCTCTAGATATGACCCAATTACCGAACAGTGTTCCGGTTTGGATTGCACCGACATCTCTTCTCTAAGTTTGACCATCTCTTTATCCATGCAATTTAAGTTCTTCAAGTCATCAATCAATCCTTTCATTTATGTGATAGACCTATGACCCAATCACCAAACAGTGTTCCGGTTTGGATTGCACCGACATCTCTTTTCTAAGTTTGGCCATCTCTTTATCCTTGCAATTTAAGTTCTTAAAGTCATCAATCAATCCTTTTATTTATGTGATAGGTATGCATTAAAAATAGACATTTACCACAAATTATAGGTATCTTATATTATTAGATATATTATTATAAAACATATTTTAGTTGAGTTATTGATACTTCAAGTGCAAAATGATGATATAAAACCATGATAAAAATGCACTTTTAAGTACTAATCAATCCTCTAACCTTAACATTTGTTATTATCATCGTTTAATCCTTACATTAATATTCCGTCTCCAAGTTCTCATCTTCTTCTTCTTCTTCTCTTTCTTTATTATTATTATTATTACTATTACTATTATTATTACTACTATTGTTGTTGTTGTTGTTGTTGTTGTTGTTGCTATTGTTGTTGTTTATAATTATTGTTTATAATTTGTACAATTAACCTCCCTGTGGTTCAACCCCAGTCTTGCCGGGTTATTTATTACTTCGACACTCCTGGACTTGGGAGAAGACAACAATCTTTTGGTCGTGTCAAGTTTTTTGCGCCGTTGCCGGGGAGGTAAGTTTTGTATAAATTATAATATTTATTTTATTTTCTCTTTTCACTTTTTTTGAATATAACTTTGTTTCTTTTCTCTTGTTTCTTCTTCTTTTGTTTTCTTTTTCCTTTTATTCTATTCCTACATGTGCATGAGAGTGTGGTCACATACATCAAGTGGTAGACTTTGTAGGGTATCCTCATCATTTTCAGAAAATATAGCCGAAGAAGATAATCAATCACTTCATAATGAGAATAACTGTGTTAGAACACTTAGAGACCATATGAATTCCACAAGAACAAGTGCACCATCATGCATAGTTTTTCCTCCTGATGCATCTCATTTTAATTTTAAGTCAGGCATTATTCAACTTTTACCTTCTTTTCATGGCTTAGAATTGGAAAATCCATACTCGCATTTAAGGGAATTTGAGGAGGTCTGCAACACATATAATAATTTAAATTGTAGCATGAACACCATCAGATTAAAGCTTTTTCCTTTCTCATTAAAAGATAAAGCTAAAACATGGCTACAAAATTTAAGACCAGGATCCATTCGTGCTTGGGATGAAATGCAACAACAATTTTTAAAGAAGTTTTTTCCATCTCATAGAACAAACTCTTTCAAAAGACAAATCACTACTTTCACTCAAAAACCAGGAGAAACATTTTACCAATGTTGGGATAAGTATCGAGACTTGCTAAATACTTGCCCTCATCATGGTTTTGAAACATGGAGATTGGTTTCACATTTCTATGAAGGGTTAACACCTAAAGATAGGCAAATGGTTGAATTGATGTGCAATGGAACTTTTGAAGATAAAGACCCTGATGAAGCAATGGAGTACTTAGACTTGTTAGCTGAAAATGCTCAAAATTGGGACACCGCGGGTACTTATGAGGCACGGAGTAAAACTCAACCTTATACATCTAGTGGAGGTATGTACAACCTTAGGGAAGATCATGACCTCCAAGCCAAGTTTGCATCTTTAGCTAGAAAAGTCGAGGCACTAGAATTTGTTAAAAACATTGTGTGTCAAATCTGTGAAACAAATGAACACTCAACCAATGATTGTCCATCCTTGCCTTCTTTTAAGGAATGTCTCCATGAACAAGCCCATGCTTTAAACAGTTTCCAAAGGCCCAACCACAACCCATACTCCCAAACATACAACCCTGGTTGGAGGAATCACCCAAATTTCAGTTGGAAGAGTGAGAACAATAATGCACAAACTTCACAACCACCATTTCAAGCACACAACAATCTCCAATAAATCACCCAAATTTCAGTTGGAAGAGTGATCAATATACCTTTGTTGGATGCTATTAAATAGGTTCCTTCCTATGCTAAATTTTTGAAAGATCTATGCACTATGAAGAGGAAACTGAATGTGAAAAAGAAAACCTTTCTAGCCGAACAAGTAAGTATCATTCGTCAGAACAATAATGCTTTGAAATATAAAGACCCTGGTTGTTCTACAATTTCTTGCTTTATTGGAGAACAAAAAGTTGAAAGAGCCTTACTTGATCTTGGTGCTAGTGTGAATTTACTTCCATTTCAGTTTTTCAGAGTCTCAATCTAGGTGAGTTAAAACCAACTTCTATATCTCTTTTACTTACCGATAGATCTGTAAAAGTGCCTAGAGGAATAATTGAAGATGTGTTAGTACAAGTCGATAAATTCATTTATCTTGTGGATTTTATTGTCTTGGACACAGAACCTGTTGAAGCATGTAATTCATTTCCTGTTATTTTAGGACGTCCATTTCTTGTAACCTCTAACGCATTGATTAATTGTAGGAATGGATTGATGAAGCTATCATTTAGAAACATGACATTGGAGATGAATATTTTCAACATTTGCAAGCAACCTAAAGATGATAATGATTTACAAGAAGTAGATCATATTGATGAATTAGTTTATGATCAACTTGAATCTACTTTAAGTAAAAATGAGTTAGATGAATCTGAAGATTTGCAAATGATTTATTCTAAGGAAGAAATCATGGATGAAACAAGCACCGAAAATGTTGATGCGAATCTTTTGTCAACAGTGACAACAGATTCGACATCTGACATCACACTAATCGATGATTACTTTCCTAACAAATCCTTACTTTCTCTTAGTCCAATGCCTTGGTATGATAAAAATATTAATTTTCTTGTTTTAGGAGATTTGCCAGCTGATTGGAGTAATCAAGACAAAGAAAAGTTTTTGAACAAAGTGAAGAATTTTTATTGTGATGACCCTAACTTATTCAAATATTGTCCTGATCAAATATTTCAAAGATTCATTCCCGACAATGAGGTAAGTAGTGTCATTAAACTTTGTCATTCTGAAGCATGTGGAAGTTATTTCTTGTCAAAAAAGACAGCTACAAAAATCTTTCAAAATGGATTTTATTGGCCCACCATGTTCAAGGACACGCATGCATTCTGCAAAACTTGTGAAAATTGTCAAAAGATTGATACTGGTCAAAAAGTTTTGTTTTATAATTCTCAACTTTATGCATTCCCTAAAGACCTAAGATGAAGATGGAGCAATCCTTATGGGGCCTATGATATTGAGAATTCAATGAATGACAATGATTTTAAGGAAAATGGACATCGTTTGAAAGCTTACTTTGATAAGTTTCCTAGTGAAAATGAATCAACTGGTTGGAATGATCTTGTAGATAAAGGTTGATTATTTTGTTTTTCTCACATTGTTTTTATGTTTCTTTTTTAGTGATTTTTGCTAGTTTCTCTCACCCCGGTCAAATGGCGGACAACGGTCACCCCGGTCAAATGGCGGACAACGGTACTCCGTGACTTAAGTCGGTTCTTTCAGTTTCCCCCAATAACTGATATATGTGTATATATTTGTGCAATTCTTTGAATCTCTCTTCCAATTCTCATTTGATAATGGACACTAATCTTGAAAAATTGAAAAAGTATTTTCCTGCTCTACCTCAGAATGCGATTACAAAAATTTATCGTGCTAGATGTGCAAGATTGAGATTGTTAATGAATCATGGAACTCCTGAAGATATTCGCTGGTTGATTGAAGCAAAAGTCCGATTATCAGGTGAGTCCTCTAACTCCTTCATTTCACACATGCCTAGAACAGGTAAAAGCACTTTTGCAAAGAAATGTCATGCAAAACGACTAGAAGTCTGTCATCGATGTGCTAGATGGACTTGTAATACACAATGTCGTTCGTTAGGAATGGTATCTATAAACCGTGAAGATAAAATACAATTCATTAAGGATGGCTTGAGTAAGGAGTCTTTAGATAATCTTCTATGGACTCTTGAGACGCATCCTAATGGAGATGTGCATCGTGTAATTCATGACTTATGGCCACTATTTCATAAAGAACATGATCGCTTTAGTCTTGGGAATCTGACTAAAAAAGACCCTATTTGCCAGTTTTTAAGAAAACTGGATGGGAAGCCTATCCCCGACCCATAGAGGGCGTTTAAGCCGTTCTTGGACGTAAAACCAAGGGAAGATGTGAGCCACAATCACAACTACCTGTACATACACATGCTTTTTTTTTTTAAAGTAAATAAGTAAATAAATAAATAAAAAGAGAGAGAAAGAGAATGTGAGACTCTAGCTGGCCTATATGTAGGTGTTATGATTGTCTTTCTAATTTCTCATCTATAAAACCCTCTCTTCCTTCCTTTCATTTCTATTCAACCCATACATTCAACAAATACAGAAGTGTGTAGAAATGACAAGTTCCTCAAGTCATCAAATAAAAAGTATTTGTGTTTTTGGTGGATCTAGTCCAGGGAAAGAAAAGGAGTTTTTAGAATCAGCAAATCATCTTGGTCAAGTGCTAGCTGAGAGAAAGATTCATTTAGTGTATGGGGGAGGTAGTCTGGGGTTAATGGGAGGTGTGTCAATAGTTGCATTTTTACGAGGTAATCAAGTTTTAGGGGTCGTCAAGAGTCTTTTACCTATATAGTGGCACACAGGTAATTTTTTATGATTTTTTATAGTATTTTTTATATTTTTATATATAAATACTTGTAAAGTTTTTTGCATGTAAAAAAAACTAAAGAACCAAAAATAAATATAAAAGAAATAACAATGCGGGTCCAACACCCATTTTATCATGTCACTGTTCATGAGTTCAAAACCCGATTCTCAAGTATAGATATACCCATTTCTCAACAATATCAAAATAATTGTGTTTTATAAATAAATATTGTTTGTCGACATGTCTCTTTTATTTACAGAAAAAGACCGATGTCAAAAATTTAAATACCAAATATGGATTATGTCCATTATTATTTCTTTTGGTAAATCACACGTAACTCTCCTTTTTAGGGACAAACGTCGACATTTTGGACAAAGTCTCCTAGTTTTAGGGACTGATGTCATTTTTAACGTGTTTTCTATTTTTAGGGACCAACGTTAACCATCTTAAAAAATTTGCAAATAAGCTCAAAATATAATAGCATTTGAATCAAATAAAAAACATACAAATAAGGGTAACCTTTCTCTGAAAGGATGTTTTAAGGGTGGTGTCTACCTTCCCTTAATCATAACTAACCTAGTACCTGAATCTCTGGGACCAGTGTCTAATTTTGGATTTCTAGTTCCCTCAAATTACTAGATGGCGACTCTAATAAAATCTTTATTTCCCCCAACCAATAAAAAAAATATTATTCTTTTTGTTAAACAAACAAAAAAGAGTGGAGTCGTCACCCGACGTCATGTAGCGACAAACGGTGTGTCAAACAAGTATAGTATAAACTCTTATTATTCAATTGGAGGTTCCAATCAAATTATAAATTGTTAACATGATTACATTAGTTATCTTATTCGAATAATGCTAATACTTGTAAATATTGTCAGTCATTCATGCTTATAACTTATGTTAACAACAAATCAAGTTCCTTTCATAGCTTAGGTGTAGGTTATACCATACGGTTGGGTTATGAAAGTACCAAGCATTTGTTGTGCCAAGTGTTATACAACATAAATCTAGATTAGTCATTGAACAAGCAAAGTATTAAAGAGTAAACAAGATAAGAAATATAAAACATGTTAGTATCAAACATTAAAGTCTATGTTAAGTTTATATTATACTTATTCTAACACTATTAGTATAACCTTTTCACATTGACATAATAAACTTAACTAAATATAATGAAAGAAAGAAAGATAAATAAACAAAATAAGAATATAAATAAGATAAAAGCTAACTAAGTAAAGAAAAGCAAATGAAAGGTATAAACAAGATATTAATGAAAATAAAACTTAAGCATTACAAAAATACAAAGAAAGAAAGCAAAAACATGATCTTAATCTGGAAACCAAGATGCCTAAATGCATGGCAAATGCCTCCTTTTATAGGCCACAATTGGGAACTATTGATTTGATGACTAATTGATGAATGGGTTATCAACTCTTGACTTGGTAACAATCCTTATCTTCTCTTGTATGCCCAAAACATTGATAATATCAGAATTGGAACCACTTGAAAACATGAAAGTTGTAGGAAATTGTCTCATCTTTCCAGGAAAAAAAATAGAGATCATTTGGACTTCTAGAACTCTAGATATGAGCCAAACACAGAACAGTGCGCGGGTTGCAGGACATATTCAGATTTCTTTGTTGTTGCTACAATTTGGACTTGAAAATGGCCTTTTTAAATCTTGGGCTCCATATAAAAGTTGTAGGCCTATGTCTTACCTTTCCATCCATAAAAGTAAACCTAAATCTGATATCTACAACTCCAGATATGACCTAATTACCGAACAATATTCCGGTTTGGACTGCATCAACATCTCTTTTCTAAGTTTGGCCATCTCTTTATCCTTTTAATTTTAGTTCTTAAATTCATCAATCAATCCTTTCATTTATGTGATAGGCCTGCATTTAAAATGAATATTTACTATAAATTAAAAGTATCTTATATTATTAGATATGTTATTATAAAACATGCTTTAGTTAAGGAGTTATTGATACTTAAAGTGCAAAATGATGATATAAAACCTTGATAAAAATGCACTTTTAAGTATTAATCAACAAGTATTAAGCAAGTCTCAATGCCTATCCTAACATTGGTAAAACGTTTCTCCTAGTTTTTGAATAAAATTGGTGATTTGTCTTTTGAAAGAGTTTGTTTTGTGAGAAGGGAAAAACTTCTTTAATAATTATTGTTGCATTTTATATCAAGCATGAATGGATCCTGGTCTCAAATTTTATAGCCATGTTTTAGCTTTATCTTTTAATGAAAAAGAAAAAAAGCTTTAATATGATGGTGTTCATGCTATAATTTAAATTATTATAGGTGTTACAAACCTCCTCAAATTCCCTTAAATACAAGTATGGATTTTCTAAATCTAAACCATGAAAAGAAGGTAAAAGTTGAATAATGTCTGGCTTAAAATTAAAATGAGATGCATCTAGAGGGAAAACTATGCATGATGGCGTACTTTTTCTTGTGAGATTCATATGGTCTCTAAGTGTTCTAACATGGTTACTCTCATTATCCTCACTTTGAAGTGATTCATTATCCTCATTTTGAAGTGATTCATTATCTTCTTCGACCATATTTTCTAAAAATAATGAGGATACCCTACAAAGTCTATCACCTAATATACGTGACCACAGCATGTTAGGAATAGAGTAAAAGTAAGAAGAAAACAAAAGAAGAAAGAAAACAAAAGAAACAAAGTTAGATACAAGAAAAGTAAAAAGAGAAAATAAAATAAATACTATAATTTGTACAAGAATTTACCTATTTGGCAACAACGCCAAAAACATGACTCGATCAAAAGATTGATGTCTTCTCCCAAGTGCAGGAGTGTCGAAGTAATAAATAAATTGGTAATACTAAGATCGAACCACAGGGAGGTTAATTGTACAAATTATAAATAACAATAATAAACAACAATAATAGCA
>NW_011500324.1:166324-166514 GCF_000495115.2 Populus euphratica
CTTTGAGATGTAATATTAATATGAAGATTAAACAATAAAAACAATATCAAGGTAAGAGGATCCACAAATAATATTTCAAACAAGTATAATATAAAATTTTTTTATTACTCAACTGGAAACCACATAAAAGAGTTTCCAATTGGATTATGAATTGTTAACATGATTACATTAGCTATCTTATTCAAATAAT
>NW_011500324.1:168321-175044 GCF_000495115.2 Populus euphratica
TGAATTAATTTATTTAAGCTCCAAAAACCTATCGAAACTTTAAAACAAACTTCATTACTAAAAAACACATCAATTATTATAAAAACAACCAAATAAAAACAATAAATACATATGTAAAATAAGAGACTTAATGACACTTTTGATGCACAATCACTAACGTCAGAATTCAAATAAACTTATGTTTAAAAAATTGTCTCAGCTTTCTAGCTTAAAAAATTGAGGTCATTCAAGATATGGGCTAAACACTGAATAGTGTCTAGGCTGCAGGACATATTCGGACTTCTATGTTGTTGTTAAGATTTGGACTCCCAAACAGCAGAAATGAGTCTTGCCTTCTACATGAAAGTTTTAGGCATATGTCTTAGCTTTCCATCCATATAAAGAATATCTTAATCCAAGTTCTACAACTCTAGTTATGATCTAATTACTGAACAATGTTCCAATAGTGTTCCAATTTGAACTAAACTAGCATTTGTTTTTCTAAACTTCACCCTCTCTTTGTCCTTTCAATTTCAGTACTTCCTCATCAATCAATCTTTTTATTTATATGATAGGCCTACATTTATGATGAATATTTACCATAAATTAAAGGTATCTTATGGTATCAGACTTGTTATTATAAAACATGCTTTAGTTAAGTAATTATTGATAATTTAAGCGCAAAATGATGATAGAAAACCTTGATAAAAATATACTTTTAAATACTAATCAATGGTATACTAAAAACAAATTGCAAAGTAAAATATTTATGGTAAGTATTGGTCTAATTCTAACCAATAATGCAACATGTAATATAGTATATCCCCAAATAGATGTAGGCAATTTTTATTTCATAAGTATTGGTCTAGCAATTAATTAAAGGCATTTTATAAATGATTATGCTAGATCATTTTGAGTATGTATATGAACAACATGATATTCAACATCAATTCTAATAGAAGTGCAAAAATTATCAAATGTTTAAGAAATAAACTCACCAATATTGTCTAATCAAATTTTCTTGATTGGATAATCAGAAATTGTGCTCATAGTCTGATAATTTATGCTTTTAATTTAGAAAATACAATATTTCCATTAAAAAGTAAACAAATATATGACCATTTACTTGATGCAACAACTAATACCATAAAATATCTAAAAGGATTGCATGGTAGATGAATAGGTCCACATATATCTCCTTGAATTCTTTTGAGAAAAGATGATGATTCTATAACAACATTTGATGAAGATGGTTTGGTAATTAATTTAACTTGAGAACATGCAACGCATAAATTTTCACTTGGTAAAAGAATCTTAAAGTTCTTTAAAGGATGCCTTTTTGAATTTTAAATAATTCATCACATCATTATTGATCCTAGATATCCAAGTCAATCAAGCTAAAGGATAAATATTTCTAGGTTAGAAAACTTTTGGTGTATCAAAATATTTGTTTCAATAGATTTCATGATCGTGTAATAAATTTCATAAGAGAAAGCAAATATTTTTTCAAATATATGCTTCTAACTTAAAATACATGAAAAATATAAAGATATTCTTTTTTTCTTCATTTATTGTTCCAATATGATAATCATCATCACATATATCATTAAAATGGAGTAAATTTCTTCTGGACTTAAGTGATTATAATGCATCTTTGATGCCTAATTTTGTGTTATTTGATAACAAAACATTAGCTCTTCTAGAGCCTTTAATCATGTCTATTAGACCTGATATTGTAGTGCCATTAGCTTCTATTAATAAATATTCAAAATATTTTGTTTCCTTGAGAATTGTATACGTTGTTGCATTATCTACTAGACATAAGTCCTCATCATGAAAAGCAATACCTTTTTTCAAAATATAATTAAATTTCATTATATAACTAAAATAAAATTGACATTGTTTATTGAAAATACAATAAGATAAATATTTTAATACAAATAAAAATATTAATCATCACCAAAGATTCCACCACTAAGTCATTTGTTTTATTGGTGTTTTCAAAGAAATCAGAAATATCAAAATAAGCATCATGTCCTTCAAAATTATCTTTATGAATAAAATTAATCTCAATTGCATTTTGTTACAGAGAGGCTTGATATAAATATATAAGATGTTTTGGTGTTCGACAAGTGCATGACTAATGATCATATACATACCATACCTATGATACTTATCTTTAAGTTTATGCAAATTCTTGGCCTTTTCCTGTTTGGGTTCATTATATCTCTACTTCTAATGGTATGGTAGATTGCTTTTTAAAGGATTATCTCTTCTCCTTTTCCATTTATTTTTTCCATATCTATGCCTTTAATTCCTTCTTGTGTTTTGTTCAAAGGTTCCATTCATTTCAAGGAATGGTCTAACTAGTGAGATGAGATTGATGATTTTTCATCAAAAGCTTATTATTTTGTTTATCCATAAGAAGACATGAAATTATATTCTCCATATTATTGGTCTAGGACAATATTTGAGGAATGAAAAGTAGATAATGTTTTCTCCAACGGTTGGTATTTTATGATATTTTCACCACACAATTTCAACTCTAAGGCAATTTTAAAAAGAATAGAATTATATTTACTAACCAACTTAAATTCTAACAACCTTAGGTGCAACCAATCATAACAAGTTTGAGGGAGTATGGTAAACTTTTAATGGTTATATCTTTTTTTCAGATTTTTCTATAAAATAAGAGGATCTTTTATTATGAGATATTCAAATTTTAATCCTTCATGGAGATAGTGGCGAATGAAAGTCATAGCTTTTGCGTGATCCTGTAAGGATGCGTTATTTTCTTCTTTGATGGTCTCTTCAGGATTCATAGCTTCCACATAATTTTCAACGTCAAGGATCCATGACAAAAACTTATTTCTAGATATATATCAAGGGTGGTAAATTTAAATTTCATCATATTCGACATTATCTAAAAAAAGAAACAACTAGTTCATAAGAAAATCATGAATATAAAAGAAAAAATCAATAATTTAAGACTGCTATTCAGTTCTTTAGAAATACTAGTTCTCCAAAAATTATATTTAATTTATTTAATTCTTCAAAAACTCACAATACTTCTTCAAGAACTTTTAATCTTGATAAATTACAAAAATTATCAAAATAAATTACAGAGTCAAATATATTTCATAAAATATGAACAATAATGAAAAGAGAAAAAAATATTGAAATTAATACAAGTTATATGTAACATAAAAATTCATAAGTGCTAAGATTTTAATATAAATTAAGTTGGGTGATCATGCTAATAACATGTTAAAAAAATAAAGAACAAATAAAAACACACATATTTAGAATAAGTTTTTTTAAAAAATCATACATCTCCTAACAAATTCTAATAAAACATTTTTTTTTATTACGAATATATTATAATGACCGAGAAGTGTGTTCTAGAAGAAGGGATCAAACCCCTTTATGTCTGGTTTTTGGTAGCGCATTAACATGCCTTCCAAAGAAACACATGGCCCCACCTAATCATTCTCTTTTCCACCATTTTTTGGTGCATGCATGTATAACATCATCATCACACAGAGACGTGGATGAAACCGAACTAATCAACAAGCTATTGAAACTTTGTCTAACTAATTATGTTCTGGGACTAGTTGGAAATTGGTGGATCCTACTTGTGACTGTCTTTAATGGAGACGAAGATGTAGTCGGCAAGCCGATAATTTTTTTGGCATTTAGCCTGATGCGGTTGATTTTAGAACATCTACTAATCAATTTCTTACTTGCCATGATTGAGAGTGAGAAAACCCCAGGTGCTCCTCAATTTGATTGGTCTATTTCGAGGTTCTTGAAATTTTATTTGTTCTTTAAAATGTTTTTTAATATATTAAATTAATATTTTATTTTTTAAAAATTTATTTTTAATATTAATACAATAAATTCATTTTAAAATAAAAAATATTTTAAAGAAATATTTATTTTATATACAATTTTCATTGTGTTCCCAACATTCACTAAAAGATACCCCATCCTTTATTTTTAACTATTTATTTTAATTGATCTACCAGGGAATTTTTAGATACTAATTGATAGATGATAGTAAATTAAAATGATATCATTATTGACCTTAAATGTTCTAGGTTTGATAATAATTTAAACTATCAACCAACATTAACCTTTCAAACATATAACTCGGGTTATTAAACTGAAAACACCTATAAATGAAAAACTAAGAAATGATCCTCAACAAATCAAACGTTAAAGGATGAAAAGGAAAAAACAAAATCAATTACACAAAATAGATTTGAAATAAAAAAATGCTAATTAAAATTATAAGGTGAAAATTGAAAAAAGAAAGAAAGAGGGAAACTATAAATTCTTGATTAAAGGGTTAAATTAAAAACACAAATAACATTAACAAAAGAAAAAAGAATAAAAAAATAAGGATTAAATTGAAAAAAAGTATACACTATAAACTTGTATTGAAGGATGAAATTGAAGACCAACAAATCATTTTCAAAATGGCAAAGGAAAAAAAATATAAATCAAAAGAATAAGAACCAAATCGAAAAAAATTGACAAATTAGAATTGAATGACTAAATTAATATCAAATAAAACTTTTAGAAAAAGAAAAAAAATAATTAAAAAAATAAGAACTAAAGTTGAAATATAAATAATAAAAAAGACCAACTTGTAATTTTCAATGTAGTAAAAGAGAAAAAAGCCCACCATTGATAAACCAGTCAACCAACGCAGGCACACATCACGCCATAAAGGAGAGAACATGATTACACATCCAACAACATAGTGAAGGGAAAGTCTTAACAGTTGAGAGCCTATATGTGTCCCCTAAAGGACATGGATGCGTCTAATGTGCTATCATGTGGACAACACATGTCAGAAATGTTTTTAAATTTGAAATTAATTAATCATCCTAAAAAGATCAAATTGCCCTCAATTGTTTTGGAATTAATACAAAAAAATATATGGAAAGGCTAAAACATCCCTGGAATAATGACTTATTTTCTCTTGATTCTAAGGATAATAATGTCTTTTACTGTATTTAGAAAAATAAAAAAAATTAAATACCCTAAGTTAACAATGCTATTTTTCTTACTTGGAGGCAAAGGTCATTTTATTGTTTCTAAATAAAGTAAAATATCATATATGCTTGGGGTCAAATTTGTAATGACTAATAGGCCATGAGAGATGGCCAAACAACCCCCAACTCAAAATAGCAAAAAATTAATTATATTATAGCAATAAATAGTAAAATATGTTGAGGTATGCAATGTTTTTCCCACACGGTTTAGAGTTTTTGTTAATTATTTTATTCTAGGAGTTCTTTTTTAAGCAAATTAAAAGATATTATACAATAATATTAAAAGATTTATGGTGTTTGAACATTGATTGTTATTGTTCAAACATTATTTCTTCATAAATAAAGCATGATGAAGTTATTTTTTTGCTTGTTTTTAGACATGAAAAAATACAGTTTTGTTCTTGTATTTTTATTTTTTATATTTGATGCTTATAGTTTTATAAGTTTGCATTTCAAACTTAAAAGTTTATTTTTCTTACATTTGATCTCCTAAATGCTTATAAAAAATATTCATCAGAAAAAAAGAAGAAGAAAGATTTAGAATGACCAATTTCTAATTATTATAAAGTCAATCTAGATTTTAATATGTTTGTTTTTAGAGAGAAGAGTTTTATAGATGTGGTTTTGCTTTATGTCCATACTTGAAAAAATAAATGCGTGTCTGAAATATTGTTTTTATTTGTTTGATTTATATTTTATTTATATTAATCAAAGGGTGTTTTAGAGGTGAAATTGTGGTTATTGAGGTTTCAAGATGTTTTTAAAGTGTGTTTAATAAAAAATAAGTTGATATTTGAGTTTCTTAGGATAAAAAAATTAGAACCTCAAATTTCCGTTCACCAAAATATATACTAGTAGACAAAACATTATTTGTGTAGGTGGATAACGTGTTGTACACTCATTTTTTTTTAAAAAATAACAAGAACATGAGTCTCACCTCTTAAGCCAAAGCATTTGGGTTTTTATTTTTATTTTAAGTGAGTTGATGAACCTATATTTCTAGGATCAAATACCTTGCCTCTTTTAAAATGTTCCTTATGCTTTTTATTTTTATTTAATTTATTTTTTAATTCAGAACAAAATTAACTATAATATAAATTTTGAAATGATATTTAAAAATTATTCAATTATATCACATTTGTTTTAAATAAGATTAGACCTTTTTTATGGTAATATTAACAATTATTTTTTGAATTATATATATGAACCTAATGTTCATAATTTATTACATGAATATTTAATGAAAATAAAATAAGTATTTTATTACTTTATTATTATATATTTTTTATATAGTTTTCAAATTAATTATTCTTTTATTTTTTCCTACAATCATGTAAAAACTATCAAGTAATGATTTTTAAAAAAAAAATTATTTCAATATAATAATAATTTTTCATTTATAAAACATGTTTTCATTATAAAATAATATGAAAATAGATTTTTTTATTAAAAAGATATATTTTTCCTCCTTCATTCAAACTATAACACATTAGGATTTTTTTAACATGATTTCACATTTTGCAATATACACTTTCAAGTAAAAAATGGGACAATTGTTGTTTTCTTTTTTTATAAATTAATAAGTTTATCTTGTTTAATGAAATTTTAGTAGAGTTTTCTTTGTACATAAACATTATTTAAGATTTTGTTATGCTTTAAAAAAATACCTACAAATATGACT
>NW_011500324.1:175130-175552 GCF_000495115.2 Populus euphratica
TTAACTATATAATAATAATAATAATAATAATAGTGGTGGTGGTGGTGGTGGTTTAAAGAAAACTTTGAGATATAAGATTAATATTACGATTAAACAATGATAAAAACAATTGTCAATGTTAGAAGTTCCACTAATGGTATTTCAAACAAATATGGTATAAACTCTTTTTATTACTCAATTGGAAATCACACACAAATGAGGTTCCAATCAGATTATAAATTGTTAACATGAGTACATTAATTATCTTATTCAAATAATACTAATGCTTATAAATATTATTAGGTATTCATGATTATAACTTATGTTAACAACAAATAGTTCCTTTCATAGAACAAGTGTCGGTTATACTATAAGGTTGGTCTATGAAAGTGCCAAGTATTTATTATACCAAGTGTTATACAATATAAATCTAGATTAACCAT
>NW_011500324.1:175826-186098 GCF_000495115.2 Populus euphratica
CAAAAATATAAAGAAAAAGAGCAACAATATGATCTAGATCTAAAAATCAAGATGCTTAAATGCATGACAAATACCTCATTTTATAGGCTAAAGTTGAAAACTATTAATTTGTTAACTAATTGTTGAGTGGGTGGCCATATCTTGACTTGGTGACAATCGTTATCTTTTTGCCTGAACAAAATATTATTGGTAACATCAGAATTTGAACAGATTTATTCATGAAAGTTCTAGAAAATTATCTCAGCTTTCCAAAAAAAAAAAAATTGAGGTCATTTGGATTTTAGAACTCAAGATATAGGATGAAAACTAAACAATATTTGAGATGCATGACAGATTCAGACTTTTTCATTGTTGCTAAGATTTGAACTTCCAAACAGCAAAATTAAGTTTTGCATTTCAATGAATATTTTAGGCCTATATCTTAACTTTCCATCCATATAGAGCAAACTTCCAAACAGCAAAATTGAGTTTTGCATTTCAATGAATATTTTAGGCCTATATCTTAACTTTCCATCCATATAGAGCAAACTTAAATCCAAATTTTACAGCTTCAGATATAACCCAATAACTGAACAGTATTTTAGTTTGGACTGAACTAGCATCTTTTCTTTAAGTTTCACCCTCTCTTTATCTTGTCAATTTTAGAAGTTGAACTAATCAATCAATCCTTTGATTTATGTAATAGACTTGCATTTAAGATGAACATTTACATAAGTTAAAGGTATCTTATAGTATCCAACTTGTTATTATAAAATATGTTTTAGTTAAAAAGTGATTGATATTTCAAGTGCAAAATACTAATATAAAACCATGATAAAAATACACTTTTAAGTACTAATCAAAACTACGAAAGCATATACAAAAGTTTCACCTAGAAAAACTATACCACCCTAAAAAGGAAAATCACTAATGTAGTGGCGTACAATGTGAACTTCAAAACATAATAGTGTATAAAATGGATAAAATGCACTTTTAAGTACTAATCAACACATAAATGTGGATAAGCATAAAGTCATAGTATACACATAAATTTTTTTCTATCATACAATTACAAATTCATTCCATGATAATAATTCATTTCAAATTTAGACATTGACTTCACAAGTGACTCATCATCTCTATTCTTGTATGCATATGTTTACACTTTAATTGACATTTTTTTTTATCTTATTGAGGATCAATATAATAATATTTATAGTTTACCTCCAAACATCCAACTATGATACTATTTTATTTCATTCATTTTTATTCAAATGGTCGACCATTCCAACATTTATAATTTATATCCAAACATTCGACTTTGATGTTACTACAACTTAGTCTTCATCCAAACGACTGACCATTCCAACATCAATAGTTTAGAGACAAATTGCTTTAGATACATTACCCTTATTTTTTTTTATCCCTCTTCTTTGATATTTTAAAAGACTAAACTAGAAGAACTATATATTTTTCCTTCATAAGAGCTTCTTTAACAGTCTTAAGCATATTAAACAATAATGACAAAGCACTATCAAATTTGTTCATATGATAGTTCATAATGAATTGCGAAAAGTTTTGGGATAATGACTACAAAATCAAGTCAACACATAACTTATGATCCATAACAAAACCTAATTGCCCAAATTTCTTAATATAGCTAATTATTTTCAAAACATGGGTGTTTATTGAAAAACCCTTTGTCATCTTACAACAAAACAATTCCTTAGATGTCTTATAACTCTTAATCCTACTAGCTCATCAAATAATTCTTTAAAGTGCATAATCATAGTATAAACATCCATATTCTCGTATTGTCTTTGAATTATAATCATAGTATAAGCATCCATATTCTCGTATTGTCTTTGAAGTTCAGGTGATATAATGACTAACATCATATATGCAACCTGTTCATCATCATTAACATAATGATGATGTTCATTCCTAATTTCTTCTCTAACATCCTCAGCAAGAGCATTTGGAATTGGATTTTTAAGAACATACAATCTCTTTTCTTGCTTGAGAATAATTCTCACATTTCAGTGTCAATTCAAGAAATTTGGTCTAGTCAATTTGTTAGCATCAAGTATTGTTTTTAAGGATATGTTACTACTCATTTTGATCTACCAACCTATTTATATAAAGATAAAATATATTAGTTTCATGCATACATATTTAAATTCCAAATTTAGATAAGGTTTTTAATCCTAATTTTACCTCCCACTATTTTATTGCAAATTAATAGCCCTTATTAATTCAGGAAATCTCGTTTAGAATAATTTTCTAGTGGGCTAAGAACTCAATTAATTTATTCAACCCTGAACGACTCAACAAATCAAAATTAACTAAATTAAGTAGATAACATAATTTATCTATCACATTTCTATGTGACTCCTAAAACAGTTAGGTGATAACTATTTGTTTAAATATATCTTATATGTTTCGTCTAACCCATGCCTCTAACCTCATATGATCATAAGTGATTTATCCAAATCATATAGGTTTGTTAAGTAAAACCCAATTTTATAGCATTAAACATGTTCAATTAGCAATAACCTTGAGTAACATAATAAGTTATAAAACTCTGACTTTATACATATAAAATTGAAAGGTAACTTTTTATATTCTCAACATGTGCTAAATATTTTAATAATGGATTTAATAATTAAAAAGTTTTCATTCAAAACATGGCATAACAAATATATTTTTCATACATAACAATTTATATATAAACATACACCCCTAACATGTCATTCTAATATGATGATTATGAACCTATCTAAGCTAATTCTCTTGAGTCATTGAATGGAATTAGACAGAAAAATCATTGGTAACAAATGCAAATCTTTATATGTCCTTTGAAAGCATTTTGACTATAGCCTTTATTATCATTTATCTAAATTCTTACAATTTTAAATTACACAACATTTACATAATTAATTAAAAAACTTCGAGTTACATTTAAGGAAAATTAGATAAGAAAAGAAATTACAACCTAGAAGAAAAATAGAGATAAGACAAGACACACATGCCCTATTTTATAAACATTACAACCATTCAACTAAAAAATAAAAATACATTATCATCTATCATGCATAAAAATATTTTAATATCATGATAAATTAAATTACATGTTTCAATTCTAATTATTGGTTTTATGTGCTACTATAAACCAATATTTCAAAAACTTCGAAATGTTCAATTAAATATAATTTGATAATTTCTCAAAAAACCTAATTTTATTTAATACAAATTTCATGAAATTGTTTTTCAAAATTTAATAAGAAAATTAATCACATTAAAATTCTTATTAATATCCTAAACTATTTTAGGCTTAATTGAATAAAACTTTTCAGCTTAAAAAAACTCATTATTTTATAAAAATCATTTTTAAAAATATTATTTAATTAAACCATTTATTTAAATCTTAATCCTATTAGGATATGACAAATGTCAAAATTTTTGAATTAAACATTTTAATTCAATCCTGATCTAATTAGAAAAACTAATTCTATAATTAATTTAATTTTGGGATTTCAATTTTAATGTAAAATCATTATTTTATATATGGAGGTCTAAAATCATAATTTCAACGCCAAATATACCTAGAAGTAATTAAATATAAGTTACTGGGGTAGAATCATAATTCTACCCCTCAAAAAACCTCTCTTTTCTTCTTATTACACCAGCAAGGTTGCTAGAGCTACTGTTGTCAGTAAAAGCAATTTTAAAAATAAAAAGCATAACTTACTATTTATAGAAAAATTAAAAAAATCTTATAAATTGATAAAATATCAGTTGTCTCTTTGAATAATATCTATATATTAATTCAAGATAATTTTAGAAATTAACTCAACCAAGTCCTTACTTGATTTTTCTAGGTTTAGAAATATAATCATTGTATTAATTATATTCTAGTCTTTAATTTCTAAATTATACTTTAATCAAGTCATTTGTAATTAAATATCCTAAGTTAATTTCTGACTTATGATTTTTAAAGTGTGTGACCCATTAAATTCCTAACATATAGTTCCAAATATAAATTATAATTATAATTAAATTAAATTAAATAATTTAAATAATTTATGAATATGTATTTAAAGATTAAGTGCATTGTTTTATAATGTGTCATGATCCCTCAAATATTAAAAAAGTCATTAGTGGTTTGACTTATCCTTCCAGTGATCAGTTTCTTAATGTAATTATTATCCTTATTTCATTAATTATATTCCGATTTAACATTAAATCAAGAAGTATGTTTGCTATATTAAATTATGTTTGCTCTTTACATAATCGCCTTTGATCTTTTAAATAGGATTTGAAACTCTTTTTAATCTCATTTCACCTTGACTAAAGATTTCTTAGTCAATATTATTTGAGAATATATGAAACATTTTTCTAAACTCATCTAGGGTGATAAATCATCTTTTGATCACTCGAATACTTGCATATAATATATGTTATACCCAATGTCTACTTATTTGTTACCTCGATTAAGATAACAAGTAATAGGATCAAAACATAATATTTTTTTATATTAAATAACTTAATGATATCAAGTCTAAGGATTACTTACACAATCATCACGTTTGCTTTTTGATAGATATAAGTGATCTCTCCATGTGAAATTCTCTTGTAGGTCAGCTCAATGTACATGTCTTATGATAAACACCTATATATTAGTTTTAGGTATCTCTTATACCTCAACTTACAAAGATTCATCCTTGAATCTTTAATAGGAATAATGGTTGTTTTATAGGCCTATTGTTTAAGCCTTTGAAATTCCCTTCTTGCTAACCCTAGCCTTTAACAACATTGTATGAACATAGTGGATGATAAGGATTTTAAATAAGCATGTCTATTAACCACTTATGCATATACTTTTGAATAATAACTATGACTACCCTTATTTTCTTTTCATGCTTGTGGTCTTGTTCCTCCTTTTCCATCGAAGCTTGAAAGTTATAGAATAATCTTCTATATTTATCAATTTCATGTTTTAAAACCCTTACACCAAGTCTTAGGTTTTTTCTATTCTTACTTTAGAATCCTTCTTCGTTCCCTTTCCCCTACTGAATACATGACACTTTTTTTATATACTAAAAGACTCAATTCAACGCAACCAATAAAATTCAGAGGCTTATGTAACACAATCCAATTATGAATAGACTTAAGAATCAACAAATATACTAAAAAAAAGTAAAACAAAACTACAATTATGATTTCACAAGTAGCAATGCAAATTCATATGAATTGTGGATGAAATGAAGACGTGAATAAAACATAAGAGAAAATTAATGAAGACACTTATTTGAATCCTAAATAACCCTAATATAGTAGAAACAAACTGATTTGGTCAAAACAAATAGTAGTTAAACATTTTTGGAACTTTACGCGATAAAAATTCTCTTTTAAGTACTAATCAGTAGTTAAACATGTTTTGGAACTTTACACAAATCTAATTATTATGCAATTTTAAAACACTAGAATTAAAACCAAGATCTAATGATATTGGAATAACCTAAAATTTAATATGTAGTATCCTAATACCCAACAAACTACAAATCTCATTTTAAAGGTCATTCTCTTATGCCTAGATATCAAAACCCATGTATGATTAGTTTGTGGCAGAATTGAACCTCAAATTGAAATTTTAAGCAAATGATATCAAAATGTACCCAAATTTAATATATAATGCAATTTTACCCCTATTAAAAAGTATATTAAATTTAAATTAATTTTGAGGGGGTTTTCTTAGAGTTCTTTAAGAGTTGTGTTTTTGCGGTATACACAATCATGAAGGATTTCAGCCTATTTCTTGAGTAAAAGTCCATGAAATATATCATAATGGTTGACCAGATCCTAATAAAGTAATGTATTTCTAATAAATATTTATGAGCCATTAGATGAAGGGGATTGAGTTTCTAGTGGACACAATATTTGCTCATGTTTATCCCCATATATATTTGCAGCTTGTCCCTGAATTATAATAGTTGAAGTCTAGCCATATGAAAATCATGTCAATATCATTGAATTTCCTTGACAAATTGAGATTAAATCTTAAAATATCGATGCATGCTCCTTATCATCTATTTACTTATTTAATCACATAGCCTCTACTAGTTTTTTAATGAGAGAAATCCATCAGATATAAGATATACAATTGTAAGTAACAAACTTGTAGTGAGGGCAAGGAATTTGTCAAAATAAAATTATAGACACGTATTATATAATGTTAACAACAACATGCTTTAAGAATTCTTTTCTTATTAGGTAAAGGATATGATAAATTTGTCAATTCTATAGTCCTTTCTATAATCGCATAAATAAAGTGAGTCTTATGATTATTCAGAACCTTGAGCAAAAATTAGACTTGAAGAAAGATTATTTATGAATATGATGATCAATACATATGTCACCATGAATATTTATCATAGATGAAATGGGGTTAAGATCAATAAATAGCAAACATAAAATCCAAGGAACAACCTTGAAGAAAAAAACACAGCTCTCAAAAAATGTTTGTCAAACATCTTGTGTTCAATGGGTGAAAAGAGAAGGAAAAAAAAAGACAAATCAAAGACAACTTATTATAGCCTAAGAAAAGCCTTTCTTCCTTAATGAATGGCTAAAAAAGGAAAAACACATAGATCTCTATCAAGAGAATAACAAAACCAATGAAAAAACTTAACAAAATCTCCAAGCCAAGTATATAAGCCATCCAAACATGAAATGCACAAACTCAAAGACAATACTCACCACAACCTTTTTCAAACACAACTCCTCTAAACATCTTTTAATTAACATGTTTGTCTCTCTTTAAGAACACCAAGAATATAACAAACAAAAAAAAAAAAACTTAAAGGCTCAATATACGACACCAAGAATATAACAAACAAAAAAAAAACTTAAAGGCTCAATATACAATAAGAATAAAATTCATAAAACATAACAAATCTCTCTCAAGATCCTAGTCAAACATCTTATATGCAATATGTGAGGAAGGCAACCCAAAATTATTAAAACACTTAACCAACCTTATGACTGCCTCCCATCGTTCACAATACTATTTGTTTTTTATAATTACATGTAAATGGCATGGTAAAGGACTACCTTATGAATGATGGAAAATGACTAAAGTCTAATTTAGTTTGTTCCCTAATAGTAAACCCATAGATGAAAAGCGAGTAGAAGAATCTTGTGTACATAACCAAAAGTTATGATAAATTGAGTATGAATACAATATTTCTTTAAGGCATTACATCAAACACGTCACAAACAATATCTATTTCCATAATTAATAGATTAAAAAAACAAAAACAAGTACTACCTTAACAACCAAAGAAACCTCTTTTTACTATTGAAAATTAGACAAGACAACAATCATATCCATTCTGAAAAGTATAAAAACATAGATTTTAATAAAATCTTCAAGCTTCTTGTCATCACCTTTAAACTTTTTTAGGTATAATTAGTTGATAAAAAGCAAAAGGAACAGAAAGCAATATCAACAATAACATTTAATTTTTATAAAATGAAAGAAAAGATAGAGAATACTTGTCTTGCTTGATGGTTTGATGATTTGGGTTGCTATTTGGAGAAACAAGTTTGCAATGTTGTTACAGGTGAATTCTGATTAAAGAGGGATTGCTGAATAGGAAGAAGGAATTACAGAAGAATACAATTTTTAAAAATTATAATCATTGCTTATTTACTGTTGAATGCAACATAATGTTTTGCCTTTAGCCTACGTGCATTGTTTCATTAAATAATACTCTCATTTATTTTCTTTATAAGAACTTAATCTTATGTTTTTTCTACATATATACAATTGTAATATAAGCATGGGGAGTAAGTAATAATGATGAACGAATGAGCTAAAATCTAGATGTTGGATTCTTTTTCCTACTTTTTCTCCAACAAACTTTATTCTTTCTTCCTCTCTAAGGTTGGCTAACAATACATCATTCTCGATAGTCTCGATGGATTTAAGTTCTTGCTTGATCTAACATCATATGAAGGAACTTTTACACCTACTTCAAATGGTATCAAAGCCTTTATTTTTAAGATAGGTAGGTATAATGGCTATGAATACTAATCTTAAGATGTTAGAAGACTATAAAGAAACATCTAACAAATAGTAGGCTCTATTGAATGAAAAAGAAACATCTAACAAATAGTAGGCTCTGTTGAATGAAAGAATGGCAAGGTTACTGAAGTATTATGAACAACAAAAATCTGTAGTGATTCCAAGATAGAAAGGCTCGAGGAGTTGATAAATGGTAAATCTCATTACCATAATACTTGTTATAAAAGTTACATGCATCTTCATGAGAGACTAACTTTAACAGAGATCAACTACTTGCTTCTCAAGCTAATCTGACAACCAGGATTAGTTGGCATTGTGGTGGTGAAGAATTTTCCTATAAGTCTCATAGACCCAAACATGATTCCTAAGTTTTGAGGGTAAGATATGCATAAATGGTTATATAAAAGCAACTAATACTTTGAAGTGGAGGAGAAGAATTTGAGAAGTTGAAGTTGACATCTTACTACTTGGATGGCATGACATTATATATGCATTAGTATTTCATGAGAAGTAGAGGTTTAATGAAGGTATCTTAGTGTAAATATATGAAGGCAATATGTGGAAGAATTGGTGAGCAAAAGGATTTTCTAAAGGAGCTGAAAGATCTAAAATAAGAGAGTGATTTGGAAACATACATTAAGGATTTTAACTTCCTGTGCAATTTAGTTGACATTGATGAAATGTATGCCCTAGTTTTCTTATTGGGAGGATTGAAAATGGGGATAAAGAACCTGGTAAAATGTTTGAACCTAAATCTATTAAACAAGCCTATAATTTAACTCGTTTACAGGAGAATACCATTATATACAAGAAATCCTTTACAAGGCATCCAAAACTCCTATCACCTTATTTAACCAACACTCATTAATATAGACCATCTTAATACTAGACTCCCTAGAAACCATATCTAACTATGAATATCAACATATAGAATCAATCACTACCTAGCTTATTATCTACCCCTCAATAAAAATTCTCTAATAAACCTAAGATGAAATCATAAAAATTTCTAAATTCATTATACATAATGAATATAATATGGTCAAGAAATGAAAGAAGAATTTAGCTTAAATTTCCTTGCTTTCTCTCATTCTGAACTAAAAGCCATATAAGAAAGCATTGTATAAAGTTTTGAAGGAGGCTTATGTTCCCTCACAACATTGAATTAAACTCAATAGCCATATAAGAAAGCATTGTATAAAGTTTTGAAGGAGGCTTATGTTCCCTTGCAACATTGAATCAAACTCAATAGAACATCTAATAAAAAAAAGTTAGATCTAAAGAAATAGGGTATAATAACTTATTGTATATCATTGTAAAATGCAAAGATTGTGTTATTGCAAAAGTTCTTCTTAATAACAAATCAACTCTCCAAATGCTACCAAGACATATTATGGATCATCTTCCAATCAACACATCACACATGTTACTAAACAATATAATGGCTAAAGTATATTATGGGTTATTAAGACAAGTAATTGGTGATATTAATATCAACTTGGTTATTAGCCATAGCAAGTAACATTATAAGTGTTGGGTATTCATTATTCCATAATATATTATTAGAATGATTTTGGATTCATTATGCTGGTGTTGTTGCATCCTCCTGATATCAAATTGAAATTTGTTGTGAATGGGCGATCGATAACCATAAAGGCTGAAGAGATATTCTCTCTTATTAAAAATATGTTTGTTTTATACATTAAGATTAAAGGAAGAAAATATGAGAATTTGCATGCATTTAAAGTCATAAAATAGGTTCTAGAGAACACTTGAGATGGAAGATTAAGATCTTGAAAGTTGTAAAAATGGTTAAAAGATGTTTGTTGAAGTATGGGCTGCTAGTGAGATAGGACCCAACTATAAGGATGTCAAAAAGGGTTAATGTCATAAAGATGAAGTGTGCGAACTGATTAGTACTTAAAAGTGCATTTTTATCATGGTTTTATATCATCATTTTGTACTTAAAATATCAATAACTCCTTAACTAAAGCATGTTTTATAATAATATATCTAATAACATAAGATACCTTTAATTTATGGTAAATGTTCATTTTAAATGCAGGCCTATCACATAAATGAAAGGATTGATTGATGAATTTAAGAACTAAAATTGGAAGGACAAAGAGATGGCCAAACTTAGAAAAGAGATGTCGATGCAATCGAAACCGGAACACTGTTCGGTAATTCGATCATATCTGGAG
>NW_011500324.1:193620-197678 GCF_000495115.2 Populus euphratica
TTATTTATTACTTCGACACTCCTGCACTTGGGAGAAGACATCAATCTTTTAGTCGTGTCACGAACCAATAATTTTCCTTTGTCTTTAAACCATTTCTATAAAACTTTAAATAAAAAGCCTAAGAAAATAATAACTCACATTGAAGGTTGAGACCTAAATACGGAGTAAATGATATTTTGCATATCCATTTGACCTTTCCCTGACTAGCCTATATGATACATATAGAAAATGGATTAAATAAGTTGAATAAGGTGTTTGCTAACTTCTCCATCCACTACGCAGAAAAGAAAAAGGTTGAAAGTTGTATTGATCACTTTGAGGTGATAAAAAAGGACCCTGAGAATATGATATTGCCTTAACTCATTGTGAATACCTTATAAGAGACCATACAAATGAAAGAAATCTTAGTTTACTTCTATGAGCTCTAGTTTCATATTTCATCCAAAATGTGGTGCTTAGGGTATTAGTCATCTTTCCTTTGCAGACGATAACATCTTGCTCTCTCGGGGAGACAAGCAGTCTATTTCTTACTTGTACCAACAGCTCATATTATTTAGGCACATCTATGGGTTGGTTATTAACATAAAAAAGTCTTTAATTTATTTTGGTGGAGTTGGAGAGAAGATAAAACATGTTATTCTTCAAGAGACAGGTTTTGTTGAACGATCCTTCCCTTTTAGATATCTTCGGGTCCCCCTTAGTCCCCATAGGCTACTTGCTAGCCAATACTCTCCCTTATTATAGAAGCTAGAATATACAGTCCAATGCTGGTAGGGGAAGCATCTCAGCTATGCAGGATGAGTCGTATTGATCAAATTTGTTCTCTTTAGAATAATGCACTTTTTGTTGAGCTTTTTTCCTTATAAGATATAATCATTAAGAAGATTGCTTACATATGTAGAGATTTTCTGTGGATTGCAAATATCTTAAAGAGTAATTCTACTCTGGTTTCTTTGGAAAGTTGTCTGTTTGCCAAAGAAAGAAGGGGGTCCAGGTTTGTACGATATCAAAGCTCGTAACAAAAGCTTCCTTGTTGAGCAGTTGTGGAACATCCATCTCAAATCTGATTCTATCTGGATTCAATGGATTCATCACTATTATCTTCCTATTGTCTTTATTTGGGATGCTTTTTCTCAAGGAATTTCTTTGCCTTTATGAAAGTCTATTATCTCTCTTAAAGACCAGTTTGTTGCAGTCTATGGTAGTCACCATTATGCTATTACTTTGATGTTTACTTGGAGTGGTGGTGAACTTTCTTTCACTACTCAATCCTATGACTTCTTGTGTTTCAAATGTGACTCGGTTCCTTGGGCTAAGGTAGTTTAGGAATCTTGGTTTATTCTTAGATATAACTTCATTTTGTGGCTAACAGTTTTAGGCAAGCTTCACACCCATTACATGCTTTGGTTTCTACAAATTGACCCTTTGTGTGTGCTTTGTCAAGTTGATTAAGGGTCCCATAATTATTTATGTTTTAGCTATATATAGGCCTCTCTTCTTTGGAGGATGATAAAGTCTTGGCTTCATCTGCACAAAAGAATGTCAACCATTAATAATGCAATTCATGGTCTTCTTTCTAGTAGGAACAATACTGATAATAGAATGCGAAGAGTTTCCCTTTGTATTCTTATCTATTTGATTTGGGAAGAGAGAAACAAGAGATTCTTTGATAACTCTTGCAATCTAGTCTTTTTTGTTTTTCGCAGATTCTAGGTTCTCTTTTATATGGTTTTACACTTCTATGAATAGATTCTTCATCATTTAGGATGGCTGCTAGTGTTTATATGGTGGATTCTATCTCTGGGTGATTCTTCCAGTTTTGGCTAACTTTGATCTATATGGTTTGCTAGATGGATGTTCTATTATGGTTTCATATGATTGTTCTTTTTTCTTTTCTTTAGGAACTGCCAGCTTTTCTTTGCTGTTGGTGATGGATTTTTGATCAAGTAAGGATACTTGGTTCATTAGATGTTGTCTTCTTTTTTATTGTAGCTACTTGTGATGCTATGCATTTGCTTTTGAAGATTTTTTGTTGATAGGTGTCTTATTGGAGAGCTTGCTTTATTTGGTTGCAGTTCCTTTCCTTGCTATGGCTATTGAGGCTATTGATGTCACTTTTGAGGTTGCTGAGGCTATTGATTCTTGTCTTGTTATGCTATTGGTTCTCTTCTTTTTTTTTTTATCTGTTGACTGCTTATATTGTCCACCCTGTTTCTATATTGTGCTATGAGTTAGGTTGGGCACCCTATTTTAGAATTGGTTTCTCATCTAACCATTGTCAACTAATCCTTTCAGCTTGATACCTTTTCTTTTTTAACTTTGATGTATATGTTTTTAAGGAGTCTGTCCCTTTTTTTAAATCATGTATAAGAACTTCCTAGTTCTCTAGCCATGTATTTTTTTTTTATCTAATATATATACTTACTTTTGATAAAAAGAAGAAGAAGAAGAAGAAATACTAACAATATTTTTAAAGTAATTGTTCTATTTTATTGTCCTGAGATCTTTAGCAATCATGAATCAAGATGTTAAAAAGGAGTTATGCTTATATGTGAGCCTTTATTTGTTTTTCTCTTATTGAGATTATCTATTTGCCATTTAATTGTGCTTTTTTATGCTTATTTTTGTTCCATTTAAATTCAGACACTCATACAAAACATTTTCACTTTTTGAAATACTGAAAGTGGAACATCAATAGAATTTCAAAATCATTGCATTAAGATTAATTGGTCTAATTTTGGTGAAAATTTAATCGTGATGGATAAGAAAGAATAGAAGGATAGTGATGTTGATGAGTTTACTAGGCTAATAGAACAATTAGAAAATGCAATTAAATCAAATCAGGATGAGCTACAATTAGTCAACATATGAAATGATGAGAATTAAAGGGAACTCAAGGTTAGGATATTAAATCCTATAGAGGGGGAAGGTAATATAATCAAATTACTAAAAGAGTACATTAATGTTTTTGTATGTTCTTATTTCAACATGCCTGACCTAGATATAATTATTTTGGTACAAAGACTCTTATTGATGGATAAATATAGGCCATCAAGGAAGTTAAAAACTACTTTGAAGAAAGATTCTTGGACATCATTACATACCCTTAGTGGGTATGGAATATTATGCTAGCCTCTAAAAAAGATGGAAAGGTCTAGCTATGGTATACTTTAGGGATTTAAATAGGATAAACCTTTAAAAAACTTTTCTTTACCCCATATTGACATCTTAATTGACAATGCTTATGAGAATATCACCTACTCTTTGATGGATGATTTTTTTTTTTACTATATAACCATATTATGATGGTAGAGGAAAACAAGGAGAAAACCATCTTCATCACACCATGAGAGACAAATTACTATAAAGTCATGCCCTTCAATTTGAAGAATACAAGGGCAACCTTAAAAAAAAAAAATAGTCATGCAATTCCATGATATGATGCATAAAGAGATCGAGGTGTAGGTAGATGAAATAGTTGCTAAGTCAAAGGAGGAAAGTCATGTCTCTAGATCTTGAGAAAATTCTTCGATAGATTGCATAAATATCAGTTAAAATTGAACCCTTCAAAGTGTACATTTGGTGTTAAATATGGGAAATTACTAGGCTTTGTAGTGAGAAACCTGGGAATTAAAATGGATCTATATAAGGTCAAAGCAATCTAAACAATGTCATTACCAAGCACTAAAAAGAAAGTTATAAGCTTCTTAGGGAGATTGAACTATATTGCTAGATTTATCTATTAGTTTACTACAACTTATAAACCCAATTTTTTTCTTGCTTAGAAAGAAAAACTAAAAAAAATGGAATGAAAATTGTGAAAAGACTTTTAAAACAATCATATAGTGTTTGCAAAATCCACTAATGTTAGTGCCATCAACGACAAGGAGGTTATTTATACTAAATTTAATAGTTATAAATATTACTAGGAGGTGTGTATTGTGATTAGTACTTAAAAATGCATTTTTATCAAGGTTTTATATCATCATTTTGCACTTGAAGTATCAATAACTTCTTAACTAAAGCATGTTTTATAATAACGTATCTAATAATATAAG
>NW_011504231.1:0-6648 GCF_000495115.2 Populus euphratica
TTCTGGCGGTGAAGCATAGAAACGCTTTAACAGTGTTCATCCTCACTTTTCAGCTGAATTAAGGAATGTGCGTCTTGGGTTGTGTACATACATATTCAACCCATTTGGGTCATTTGCTGCTCCTTATTCTTATTGGCCGGTCATACTCACAGTTTATAACTTGCTATCGGGAATATGTATAAGGCCAGAGTTCATGTTTTTATCTACTTTCATACTCGGTCCAAGCAGCCCGGGCAGAATATAGATGTTTGTCTTTAACCGTTGATTGATGAGTTGGCGTAGTTGTGGTCTTCCGGAGCTCTGACTTATGATATATCAAGGAAACAAAATTTCCTTACGAGGGTGGCTTTGATGTGAACTATCAATAATTTTTCAGCTTATGGAATGCTTTCTGGTTGGAGCACACATGGGAAACTTGCATGTCCATACTGCATGGAAAACAACAAGGCATTCACGCTAGCAAATGGAGGTAAAGCTTCTTTTTTTGACTGTCACCGTCGCTTTTTGCCACTTAATCAAAGGTACAAAAAGAACAGAAAAGATTTCTTTGTTGGCAGAGTTGAAAAAGATGTTGCATCCTCGCGTCTTTCTGGTGAAGAATTGCATGATGTTGTCTCAAAGTACGGTGACATTATGTTTGGCCTTCAATCAGGTAAGCAAAAGTTTCTTGGTTTTGGTTTGACCCATAATTGGATAAAGCGAAGTATCTTTTGGGAGCTTTCTTATTGGAAGACCAATCTGCTCCGCCATAACCTGGACGTCATGCACATCGAAAAGAACATGTTTGAGAACATTTTCAACACCGTCATGGATGTGAAGGGGAAGACAAAGGACAACATCAAGGCTAGATTGAATATAGCTTTATACTGTAACTGTAAAAATATGAAGTTGATTTATGATGAGTCACGGGTCGCAAAACCAAGAGCAAGCTTCGTGTTAGAGAAAAACACACAACTGCTAGTCTACAAATGGCTTAAGAGTCTGTGTTTTCCGGTTGGACATGCATCGAACATATCATGACTGGTTAATATAGAGGACTGCAAATTGTATGGCATGAAGAGTCATGACTGCCACGTGTTTATGCAAACACTCATCCCATTAGCTTTTCGTGATTTGTTGCCAAAGGGAATATGGGATGCACTCACGGAGATCAATCATTTCTTCAGAGATATATGCTTTAGCAAGTTGAATGTTGATCACATTGAGAGGCTTTAAACAAATATTCAAAACACTATACAAACTTGAGATGATATTCCCTCCATCATTTTTTTGACTCAATAGAGCATCTCCCTATACATCTACTATTCGAGGCAAAAGCTAGAGGACCGGTCCAATATAGATGGATGTACCCATTCGAACGGTTAGATATTACAGTTGCAATGTAATTCATATATAAAAGTATTTTATATGTTTTTCTTAATTGAAAATACTTGATTAATATTTCAATGCAGGTACTTGTTTAATCTTAAGAAAAGGTTAAGAATAAGGCGTATGTTGAGGCTTCGATATGTGTGGCCTATATTATTGAGGAGATCTCAATATTTATCTCATACTATTTTGAATCTCATTTGAGAACGAGAATCAATCGCGTTCCCTAGCATGATGATGGCGGTGAAGTGTCTTCTAGTAGGAACTTGTCAATATTCTCCAATACTGGACGACCCACATCTAAAAATGCCGTAAGAGGAAGATATTTGTTGGAAATAGAGTTTAAACAAGCACATAACTATGTTCTATTTAACTATGATGAGCTGAGACCTTTTATTCAGTAAGTTTATACTAATTAAACTTTATTAGTAATATACTGTTAATTATATATTGTAATATCATACACTCATTATCACTTGCAGGCAACATCGATAATATTTGCTCTTCAATAACTCACAACTGACCGAATCCTAGATCTTTCAATTACAAGATGAGCAGTTTGCCACATGGTTCAAAACACATGTAAGCACTATCACAAACTTATTCTAACTTGCAAAATTACTGTACGTATGCATGTCATTACGAGATTCTCGTTCATTTACTATTTATTGATGTACATTACATACAAGGTTTATCAAATGGGAAGGAGTGCACCTAAGTCATTGTCTTCACTAAGCTTGGGGTCTGAAAGAAAATGTAAGTGCTACAACAGGTATTTTGTCAATGGATATGTTTTCCATACTGAAGAATACGGACAAGGAAGAAAGACATACACAACAATGTTTGTGTTAAGGGATCCATTAGTAGTGAGTTAGAAGTTGACATACAACAGAGGTCGTCGAGCTGCAATATCATAACGAGCAGAATAGAGTCTTTTTATTCAAATGCTATTGGTATGACATGACTGACAGAGGAATCAGAGTTGATCCGCACTATGGTCTGGTCGAAATCAACTCAAAAGCTAGACTACGCAACATAAACGATGTCTTTGTTTTCGCAAAGCAATGTCGACAAGTTTATTACAAACACACCCCTTTATTTAGAAAGGATTGATCAAGAGTGGATTGGTTGTCAGTTTTAAAAATGAAACCCCGGGGTCGTGTCGAGGTTGTTCAGGATGAGAATGAAGACACAAGTGTGCGAGATGAAGTCTTTCAAGTTAGTGAGGTGGTTGAACCATATCGAGTTGCTCCTTTGATTGAATTGGAAGAAAATTCAAATTTTCATGTTTTCGATGATAGTCTTGTTAATGTTGACGCAGAGGAGTTGGATTTTGTTTTGAGCTCTAGCGGACAAGCAAATGTCGATGAAGAAGATGATATTCATATTGAAGATTGCGATGAAGGTGATAACAATTCAATTGATGATGATGAAGAAGAAAATTCTGACTAACTACCAAAATGAAGCCCTATGTAAAACTCTTTTTCTCATGTAATTTAGATTATGGATGATATATTTTGAAACATAAAATATTTATTACTTGAAATAATTAGTTGAAATGCCACAATTACGAAATAATTACTTGAAATAATTATTGATCATGGATGATATATTTTGTAACATGAAATAATTACTTGAAATGCCACTACATCACCGACGGCAACACCGACGACCTTAAGTCCGTCGGCATTTCACAAAGAGTTTGAAAATAATTACTTGAAATGCCACCACATCACCGATGACAACACCGACGACCTTAAGTCCATCGGCATTTTACAAAGAGTTCGAAAATAATTACTTGAAATGCCACCACATCACCGACGGCCTTAAGTCCGTCGGCATTTCACATAGAGTTCGAAAATAATTACTTGAAATGCCACCACATCACCGACGGCCTTAAGTCCGTCGGCATTTCACATAGAGTTCGAAAATAATTACTTGAAATGCCACCACATCACCGACGGCCTTAAGTCCGTCGGCATTTCACATAGAGTTCGAAAATAATTACTTGAAATGCCACCACATCACCGACGGCAACACCGACAGATTTATATTCGTTGGCACGTTGGCGGCGGATCAATTTTACCAACAAACGTACTGACGGACCGTGCGCATTTCAAAGTGTTGTGCATTAAATGTATCTCTGACCGCATCATATTGCCGACGGACCACGAAAAATATGGAGGGTCATTAAAAAATTTGGTGCGAAATTCAAAAATGTATTGACGGATTTTTAACACCTCATCGATGGAATAAATAATAATTAATTTTATATTTGTCGGTGAAGCCGTCAGTAAAACTGGCATATAAGTTCCCCCAACCGCCTCTTCAATTCATTTTTTCTTCTCCTCAATTTTTCACCATTCTTTTCCTCTCTGTGCTGCTCTGCGTTCTTCACTAGCGATCTAAAGCATTTTTTGTCATGAATCTCCATTAGTTTAAAAGGTTAGTATTTCTTCTATTTCATTTTACTTTAATGGTTTTTTCTTGCTATTTTTTGTTATGTTTTTTGTTTTGGTGTATTTTTTGTAATGTAGATAAAGTCTATAGTTTTTTTTTTGCATAATTCATTGCTAAAATCTATAGTTTTTTTTTGAATTTATTGAATATGTTTTATTGCTGTATTGGCATAATTATTATTAGTTAATTTGTTGAATATTTATTGTTAATGTTGAATTTACCATAGAATTTACTTTAATAGTTTTTTTTTAATTTATTGTTTTGTTGTATTGGCATAATGATTGAATAATTTGTTGAATTGTAATTCTTAATGTTGAATTTACCTTAGGATTAGTAATTGAATATGTTGGAATAATTATTAATTTTACTTTATTATTGCATGATTTGGGTTTAATTTTTTCCATTTATTTTGATTGTTATTCTAGAGTTTTATTTTAATTTATTGTTTTGTTGTATTGGCATAATTATTGAATAATTTTTTGAAATGTAATTTTTAATGTTGAATTTACCTTAGGATTAGTAATTGAATATGTTGGAAATTTGCCATGCATTTAGGATCTTGGTTTCCAGATCAAGATCATACTCTTCCTTTCTCTCTTTGTATTCTTTGTAATGTTTATGCTTTACTTTCATTAATATCAAGTTTATGCCTTTCATTTGCTTTCCTTTACTTAGTTAGCTTTTATGTTCTTATTTTGTTTATCAATTTTTCTTTCTTTCATTATGTCTAGCTAAGTTAGTCATGTCAAGGTGAAAAGGTTACACTAATGGTGTGAGAATAAGTATAATGTAAACTTAATATGGACCTTAATGTTTGATACTAACATGTTTTATATTTGTTATCTTGTTCACTCTTTAATACTTTGCTTGTTAAATGACTAATCTTGATTTATGTTGTATAACACCTGGTGCAACAAATGCTTGGCACTTTCATAGCCCATAATGTATGGTATAACCGACACCTGAGCTATGAAAGGAACTTGATTTGTTTTTAACATAAGTTATAATCATGAATGCTTGACGAGATTTACAAGTATTAGCATTAATTGAATAAGAGGACTAATGTAATCATGTTAACAATATATAATCTGATTTGAACCTCCTTTGTGTGTGGTTTCCAATTCAATAAGAAGAGTCTATACTATACTTGTTTGATATACCATTAGTGGAACCTCTAAACTTGACATTTGTTATTATTATTGTTTAATCCTTACATTAATTTTCCATCGCCAAGTTCTCATCATCTTCTTCTTCTTCTCTTTCTTTATTATTATTATTATTATTATTACTACTACTACTACTACTACTACAACTAGTATTATTATTATTATTATTATTATTATTGTTGTTGTTGTTGTTGTTGTTATTGTTATTGTTATTGTTATTGTATTATTGTTATTTATAATTTGTACAATTAACCTCCCTGTGTTTCGACCCCGGTCTTGCCGGGTTATTTATTACTTCGACACTCCTGCACTTGGGAGAAGACATCAATCTTTTCATCGTGTCACTGCACATGCGAAACAGATGGTAAGATTAATTTAAATGAAATATATCATTAAATTCAGTTGTTGTTAATATATCCTTTTTCATTATAGGCTGCGTCTCTTAGACGTGAGTCGAGCCCGATGGAGCTGTTTGTGGAGACGCATGTGCGGAGTCAAGACCGCCAGAAGGGGGTGTAACAGTTCGTTGATAACCGTGCTCAACATTTCGTGGTATGTTTGTTCAACTATTTTATTTTGTAAGTTATTATGTAAGTTATTATGTTTATTAAATTGAATATGATGATTAATTTTTTTATTTTTATTTTCAAGAGACCTATAATAATCGGTTGAGGGAGAGATACGGGGATGATATTTTGACCCATTTGGAATTCGATCCGGATTTGTGGATGTAGGTTGGCTTGTCAGGTGGACCCGATAAAAATCAGGTTTACGGGCTCTCCAACACTATGGCCGATAACTTGCGGTCGACCTGTAGTGTTTCAACCGTTGGGAGCTCCCAATCTAAGGAGTTCGAGGCCTTGCAGCAACACATGACTTAGCTTACCGAGAAATACGACCACCTATTACCGGAGTACGCACAACTTAAAGCGTCTCATGCACACCAAAGAGTGGAGTTTGAGCAAATCAAAGCGTCTCAAGCACAACAAAAAGCGGACTATGAATAGCTTCGCGAAATGGTTATGAATATGGCAAATAGTGGAACATATGCGCCTAATCCTTTTTGATCGTATAATCACCAGCCTCCTCCAGGATCTCCTCCTCCTCCAGCTCCACCTTTATATTAATTTGTAATAAACATTATTTACCTTTAAAACTTCATTTAATATTTTTTTTTGAAACATATTCACTTTGTAATGAATAATATTTAACTTTTTTTTTGTTTAATATAAATTTTATTTGCATAATTGGTTTGTATTACAATTAATTTATAAGTTTTATATTATATATCCTAAATAATTTTTTAAAAACAAATTTAGAAAAAAAAATTACCAAGATTTTACCGACGGATTCATTTGGTCAGTATTTTAAACACTCACCGACCGACTTACCGACGGAATTACTCCGTTGGCATTTAACAGTAGTTGCCACACTTACCGATGAATTTACAGATGAATATATTTGGTTGGTATTTCATACACTCACCGACAGCTTTACCGACGGTTAGTGTCCGTCGGTAAATCACGATATCATTGACGGAATACAAATTCATCGGTATATTTCAAGCGAGAATCTTCTTTTTGGCACGCAAATTCCGTCTGTAAAACCATCGGCAAATGGTTTTTTTGTTTTGCTAATCGATATAGCGACGAAA
>NW_011504162.1:0-945 GCF_000495115.2 Populus euphratica
AGACAACTGAAAAAATCTTTTAAAATAGATTTTATTGGCCCACCTTGTTCAAGGACTCACATGCATTCTGCAAAGCTTGTGAAAATTGTCAAAAGTCAAGATTTATTTCAAAACATAAGGAATCTTTAAATAATCTTTCATTGTCTTTTAAGACATATCCTGGTGGAGATGTGCATTGTGCATCTCATGATTTATGACCCCATTTCCATAAAGGACATGATAGACTTAGTTTTGGGAATTTGACTAAAAAAGACCCTGTTTGCCAGTTTTTAAGAAAACTGGATGGGAAGCCTATCATCGACCCGTAGAGGGTGTTTAAGCCGTTCTTGGATGTAAAATCAAGGGAAGATGTAAGTCACAATCACAGCTACCTGTAAATACAGATGGTTTTTCAAAAATAAATAAATAAATAGAGAGATAGAGAGAGAGGGTGAGAGACTCCAGCTAACCTACATATAGCCTTTTTAATTTCTTTTCTATAAAATCCTCTGTTCCTTCATTTCATTTTTACTTAACCTATACATTCAACAAATATAGAAGTATGTAGAAATGACAAGTTCTTCAGGTCATCATATAGGAAATGTCAGTGTTTTCTATGGATCTAGTCTTGGGATATAAAATGAGTTTTTAGAATTAACAAATCATCTTGGTCAGGTACTAGCTGAGAGAAAGGTTAATTTAGTGTATAGGGGAGACAACCTTGGGTTAATGGGGTGTGTGTCATTAGCTATATTTTTAGGAGATAGTAAAGTTTTGGGGGTCGTCCCTAAAGTTTTAGCACAAGAAAACATCGTTGGAAAAATAATTAGAGAGGAACTACAGGTCTTCACAATGTCTGGTCAAATGAATGTAATGTTGAAACACGTTGATGCCTTCAGTGCCTTACCAGGTGGTCTGGGTATATTGGAAGAGATCTTTCATATTTCCTCTTGGGCCCAACTGCAC
>NW_011504162.1:2238-2454 GCF_000495115.2 Populus euphratica
TTCGGTAATTGGGTCATATCTGGAGTTGTAAATCTCGGATTTAGATCTACTTTATATGGATGAAAAGTAAGACATAGACCTATAACTTTCATGGGGAGCTTACGATTTAAAAATGTCATTTTCAAGTCTAAATTATAGCAATAACGAAGAAGTTTGAATCTGTCATGCAGCTCTAACACTATTTAGTGTTTGACCCATATATAGAGTTCTAGAAGT
>NW_011504162.1:3857-5092 GCF_000495115.2 Populus euphratica
ATTTTATTACTACTACTACTACTACTATTACAATTATTATTATTATTACTATTACTACTACTGTTGCTGCTGCTGCTGCTCTTATTATTATTATTGTTGTTGTTGTTATATTATTGTTATCTATAATTTATACAATTAACCTCGTTGTGGTTTAACTCCGGTCTTGTCTGGTTATTTATTACTTCGACACTCCTGCACTTAGAAGAAGACATCAATCTTTGGTTTCTATTTGTTGGTCTTCTCTAAGGTTCAAGGCAGATATCTCTTCATAAGAAAGTCTCTACCTTATCAGATTAAATCCTAACTGTTCTAAAGTCTAAATTTTAGCATTGTATTTATTTACATCTTAAATCTTTAATACCTAATGATGTACTTTATCATGTAATTTTACACCCTACAAATCAAAGTTTACATCTGGACCCTAAAAAAATTAGAAAAATATTTTTGACATGTTGACCAAATCTTAATGGATAATCATAAACTGGTTACGATATCCAGTTTTGGATTTTTTTAAGCATGAAAAAGATGCAATTTTTTTATGAACAATATGCTTGTAAAGATTTCAGGATTTGACCATATACATGAAAATAAAAATATTTTTTTTATTTTTAGAAAGGGAAATTAATTTAAAAGTTTTTTGAGTTTTTTGAAAATGTTTTGAATTGTTTTTAATAATTTTAGAGAAAATCAGGTATTTTAATGCTAGATTTTTATTTTACAGTATAAATATACGACCCGATATTATATAAAATTGGTAGAAAAATATGCGAGAAAATCACAATTTTTTTAAATGATTTTTTTGAAAATTATTGGATTAAAAAAAGAGAGTATAGTCCACTGCATAAATAGTAAGACGTGAATTATAATTCATGTTTTCTGTTCACTGAACAGAGGTTGCGAAGAAGAAGAAGAAGAAGAAGAAGAAGAAGAAGGGGCAGGGGAGAGAGGTAGGACAACCTGGTGTGATGTTGGTCTGACCAAGGCTGACAGTGTGCTACCGGTGGTTGCAGTAGTGGAGGCCAATGTCGGCTATGGAAGGAAGAAGAAAAGGTTATAGAGGAGAGAGAAACGTTGGAAGAAGAAGAGGAAGAGAGTCGCGGTGGCTACTTAGTAGCCAATTGGTGGCAGAAATGGTGAGGGGTTGACATGAGGACGGTGGCTAGGGCTGTGATAGAGATGGTGGCCAGCGATAAAGGAAGCAAAAGAAGAAGAAAAAACAAGTGGGAGGGGCTGGA
>NW_011504162.1:5225-5979 GCF_000495115.2 Populus euphratica
GTGATTGTGGGAAGATTGGTGATGAGGGTGGTGGTGGCTGAAGGCCACGATAAAGAGAGAAAGAAAGAAGAAATGTGCATAAACGAGAAGAAAAATTGTTTTTCTGGCTGACTTTGGACCTGATTTTCTTCTTTCTCGGGCCATAAATTCCTTTTTTATTTATAAGTAGTGGAAGAGAGCAATCTTTTCTATACTGAAAGAAATTTTCAGCTCTTAATTCAGTTGGGAAGGATCCTAACCGTTTATTCAAAGTAGGCATCTCTAATTGTCAAATCTGCAGACAAAAACTAACAAAGTAGGTCTTTTTAGGTTGTTACCAACATTGATGTATTGTCATTTAGCCTGAACGAGTTACATGGAGTTGTAGAAAAAATGCAGAGAATTATTTTCATGTAAGATTTGTCAAATTTAATAGACATTAGGTATATCAAATGCAGCTGCAAAGTAGATAATTGGACAGCGTTTTTCAGGAAAAAAGAAGATAATGAATAGTGATGAGTTTTGTTTTTTGCCAAAGTTCATTTCAGTCCTTTCTCTTTCAATTGCTTTCAATTTAACCCTAAATGACCATAAACCTTTTTTATTTAATGCAATTAAACTTCTAATTTCAATCAATTAACTTAGTAAAAATTAAATTTGGTCTTTTAAAATTCTATTTTTTTCAATTAAGCCCAAATTAGGCTCCCAAACTTAATTTTTCACCAATTAAGCACTAAATAAAATTAATTTGACCCATTTAAAGTATAATTAAGTC
>NW_011504162.1:6021-6913 GCF_000495115.2 Populus euphratica
TCCTTGCACTTAATTAAATCCTTCAATTGGACCCAAATTAATTCTTAAACATAATTAAAATTTAATTTGGCCTATGATTAATTCAAATTGGCCTATTAAAAATTTAATTATATCCTTAGACTTAATTTTTATGCAAATTCGTCCAATAATCATTTAATTTGATCTTGAATTTGCATTTTATTTTTATTTTTGGGCATAATAGGGTACAATTAAACTTTAAATTTCCTTTAAAATTGCAGTTTGATATCCCAATTTGCTTTCTCCACGTTACCAGCCTTTATTTTTATTTTTAATTTTTATTTAAAAAAATAATTTTTGAGGAATAACTCAGAATTAGATTATTACAATTATTATTAGCATTATCATCACTATTAGTAGTATTATTAACAATATTGTTAGTATCATTATTATTATTATTATTATTATTATTATTATTATTATTACTATTACTATTATTATTAAAATGAAAAATCATAAACTTGATTTGTGATGAATTAAAACGCATAAAACTTTGAAAAAAACAAAAAAAAAAATCAAAACAAGAATGACCAAACTGAAATAAATATTATTATTATTAAATTTTTTTTATAAATTTAATTTGAAGGATGAAATTAAAAACTATAAAAACATTGATAAAAAACTAGAGGAAAAAAAATAGAGATGAAATCACAAGAAACAAGTAAAATCTTTATAAGTCATCTAGAAAAAAAAACCAAAAAAATGGAAACTAATTTCAAGAGATGAAAAACTTAAAAAAATAAAATTAATAAAACTTTTCATTTTAAAATGATTTTTCTTAATAAAACAGGAACCGAATCTAAAAAGAAAAAAAGTTCAAGTGCAATTGTGTTTTTTTTAATGGGCAATATAAAAGTGCAATTGTATTTTTTTT
>NW_011504167.1:0-6886 GCF_000495115.2 Populus euphratica
ATAAAAATTATTTATATAAATATGGAAACTAAATTTCATGATTCACTCACTCAGACAAGAAACCCTATCTGTAAGAAGATGGCCGAGTTGGTCTAAGGCGCCAGATTAAGGTTCTGGTCCGAAAGGGCGTGGGTTCAAATCCCACTCTCAACAGCAGCATTTTGCCCTTTTCTTTTATGGATACAACAACGCGTTAATCTTGCGCGTGATCCACTTCCCTCGCTTTCAACCCCAGGAACTAGCTTTTCCAGAGAAGTTTCTATTTTATTATTTTTTATTATTTGTGGGAAAGATTCTGCGCAGATATTGCAATCCTAATTGGTTAAGTATTTACATGAAACCCCTTACACACATGTATTGACCTTCAATGACGTTGGAAAAGCAAGATTAGGCTTCGTGAATAATTTTTAAATTATATATATATATAGATTGTAGTCCCATTAAAATATGTTTTATTATTAGAAATGAGGTTCTAGAGGTTCATATAATTTTTTTTCCAATGAGAAATGTTAAAATCTAATATTTTTAGTTTAAAAAATCGGACTTTAATTTTTCAATAACTAAAAATAAATCTAATAACCAAAAATAATTGAGACAAACAATACATTATTTATAATCAATAAAAATAACTAGCGTAGACTCTAAATCTCATGCGTATGGGCTTGGCTATAGGGCCGAACACATATGTGCCATCTTTTTAAGCGTAACTACTTGTGAGATTGATTCTCTAAGCCTTTTTGTTTTTTCATATATCTTTAAATTAAATACTATCTAGATAATTAATTATAATAATATTTAAAATTATTAAATTATTCCATGCTTTTTAATAATATTTTGGCTATTTATCGTAATATTTTTAAATTCTAATTTTTACTTTTTTAAATAATTAAATATGAAACTAATGAGCACATGTTTAAAATAAATTGGTAGAAATATTCACTGAGAATAATATATATATATATATATATATATATATATATTTCCTAATCAATTATTCTTTTATACAATCACATAAAAATAATCATAATATTATTTTGTAATTTATTTATAACTCATAATAAGTTTTCTTAATATTTGTTCTTTTGATAAAAAAAAAAACATAAACAAAACATGTTTCCTATAAAATGTTTTTTTTTAAAATTAAAGAATAGAGAAAATGAGGATTCGGCTAAAGAAATGTGTTTTTTCTACTTAGTTTAAATCATTTGAATTTTGATGTATATATTTATTTTAATTTTTCTAAGTTTGTTTTTTCAAAGAATCATGTTATTAATAATGAGAAATTATTGCTTTGTCGTGATAAAAAAAATATAAATAACAAAAATGAATATTGACAAGAGAAATAATTTTTTTAAGAATTTAAACGAGAAGAAGTTTTATGATTATTTATTTTAATTACTCAAAAAATATGTAAATAACCTGCTCCTCTTAATTTTTAAATAGATGGGGTATATATGCCTCTAAAATAAATAAGAGAAAATGAATAAAATAAAAATGACATTTGAAATATTTGCATATGCATCTATTTCTTACTTTTTACAATATAATTCAACTTTTTATTTTAGTCTTTAATTAATGTTAAGAACTCATTTTACAATAAAAAGTTTTACTTTTGAAGTAAGATTTAAGCTTTTTATGATAGAATTATCAATATATATATATATATATATATATATATATCTAGTTTTAAAATGTTTTTTAAGAGATTACTCGTGCATATTCAATGATAATTTATTTTATTTTACATGTTAATTTTTATATGATTTTATCAAATTAATTTTTATATTTTATACTACTGCGTCAAAGCTATTATGACATTTATTTTTATTAAAATCCACTTTTTGTATGCCAAGTTTCTGTTTAAAAATCATTCTTGCAGACACATTTTCGCAAAAAAACCATGAATAAGAAATTAGGCTTTTGGTTAAAGAAATATGTTTTTTCTCCTCGATTAAAAACATTTGAATTCTTGTGAATGTTTATTTCGAGTTGGATTTTCATTCAAAATATCATGCTACTTAATAAGAAAAACATATTTTCATCAAAATAAAAAATAAAGAAAATTATTTTTTGACTAAAAATATTAGTGTTCTTTATAGTGTCATTATGATTCTAAAAACATATTTATTCTTATTACCATAAAATTAAATAAAAATACATTTCAAAAATTACCTTAATACAACTAGTGCAAAAAACTAAGACAATGTCCATTTTGACCACTCACAAAATACTAATAATTCTCTAGGTATTTTTTTTCCTCGATTCTTCACTTAATCCCTATAGTTTGCAACATTTACAATCCAATTACTAATTTTCTTTTCATTTTAATTTCATCATTGGAAGTTATATTTCCATGATTTTATGTACTTAAATATGCTTTGATATGTTTTCTCTTACTTACCTTATGCATCATAAATATTTTGATATTAAATGAAGATAGAATTACTCTAACCATCATGTCATTTAATTTTTTTTTCCCTTCCTATTATGCCTCTGTTATTTTAAAACTTATAATTTATATCCTTGAGTTTACAAATTTATAACATTTTATGTCGTGTCAAGAAAAAGTTAATAAAAGTTGATTTATTTATAAAATTAACATTATATTTCAATTAATGACTAAAATACTCTTATATTAAATATTATTACTTTACCATCCTTTCATATTATTTTCTTTGCTAGTGTTATATTGCCTAGAGAAAACTAAAATATTATAAGATTTTACATTATATCTCTATAAACCAATATCAATCTTTGCTTTGCTTTGAAAAATAATGGCATTGAAGATATCCTTCTCATAAGTTGCTATCTTCTAAAAGCACAATATATGAAAATCAAAGTCAATTAATATTAGAGATTGTTGTTCTACAATTAAGACATTTAAACATCTCTAAATTTAAAAATTAATATAAATTACTTCAAGTAAACAAAATAATCAACAATATAATTAAAATACTTAAAGTAAGAATATAAGAAATAGAATTTGCAAATTTATTTTTATCATGGTTCGACAAGTTTAAACCCATATTTCAAGTACAAAACCATAGTTAGGTATTGATGAATAAGAGATCAATATGTTCATTTGATCACACCAAACGGTCAACTGGTTTATAAAGAATTCAAGATTTATCAATTTAACTATCTTTCTTAGATTTTATTATCAGTCTTTTAATGCATGTAAAATGAGGTGTGTGTGTTCATTTTAATTGTGCTACCAAGCAAGATGTAAAGATTTAAATTTGATCACTAAAATAAATATTTAATGTAAGTCATCACTTTGCTTTCTTTTTTATTGATTTCATCATGCTTATTGATATGTTTATATATATATATATATATATATATATATATATATATATCTATAAAAGCTTATTTTTAACCAAGCATATTATTAGTTTATTTTTTATTTTATTCTTATCATCAAAATATATAAAAATATGAATGTGTGACATTAAAGACTAACAATCTCTCTCTCTTTTTTTTTATGATGACAATAAATAGATATCTTAAATGCTTAAAATGTTTCTCTTCGTATCTTTTGCAATGTGACATATAAGAAACTTTAACAATTCAGCACAATCAAAGTAACGTAATAACATAAGCATCAAGTTTCTCCTCCTAAATGTAAGCATATATTATCAAACATTTTTCTCTCCTTTTGCAATGGAATGCACACATGCAAATTACATTTCTCTTCTCTTTTGTCAAAAAAATTCATAAAATGGAGGTAATGGAAATTAGAAATGATAAGTTCATTACATAATCTCCAAAATAATACAAAGTTTTTTTAATAAAAAATGATAAAACATAAAAGTTAAGTGCATATACTCTAGTATACAATCTAGGGCGGTGGATATTGAGATAAAAAATTAGCCATCATGATTTTAATATTTTTTAAGTCATTTTTTATTTCCTTATGAGTAGCTTATATGTGCGAGTGAGTTTCTCTAAGATGACACACATTTGTCTCGAGGTGCATTAGGCGGTTTTCCATCCTAGATGTCAAAGTACTCATAAAAATCTCTTTTAGTGAGGAAGCTATTAGTGGTATCTCAAACATTGCTTCAAATTGACATCACTATCAACATTATGTTTTTGTCCTTAACATCCTATATTATCGTTGGAAACTCAAGTACCATCCTCATTCAAAATATACTTCATCTTGGTGTGAGTTTTATTATCTATCTTTATGAGCTTAGAATACAAGTTTTTATTTGTGCTTGTTAAAAAAAATCCTAAAATGCTCAAATATATATATGTGAAAACTTAACCATAAAAAGGAGATTTATGCTTTTAATCATGTGCCATGATCATATTTCTAATCATAATGTATATAAGATTTATTTGATGACCTCTAATCATCCAATAGATCAAACATATATCCATAAATATAACCTTATCATAATATCTTTTCTTTGACAAAATATTAAGTGTTATGATTTTATGGATAATCTTAGATTGTAAAAACATATCTTAGCTCATAATTTTAGCATCTAGAGCAAAATCATACTTACCAATATGCAATGCAACTGCTTCATTATACATAAAACCTTTTATAATAGGTATAATCTTCAATTCAAATGCTTTAGATCCATCATTATTAATACCTGAAATATTAGCAAGTGGTTGATAATAAAATTCAATGGCTTTATCTTGCAATCTAGTAGCTATCCTTGGTTTCACACTAAAATATATATTAATAATTTTTTTTAATTAGCTTAGGATAAGTAGGTTTATTCATATAAAGAAGTATACTCCAACTTGTTTCTTCAAAAATAATATCAATCCTAAAAGCATATAAATAATTTCCTAGATTTCTTTTTATAGCAATTTATCTATTAGAAAAAGAGATTAGAAACCTTTAAATGTTATCACCTTAATATAAATTTGGATCTTTCACTCTTTTGCTGTGCAATTTCACCTCTTTTTAATGTTTTCTAGGTGCCATATCTCTTTCATATTCAAGAAACAACCTAAAAATATGATTGATTTGGTGGGATTTGGTGAAACAATGAGAAAATTAAGTTTAGGGTTTTATTTAGGGTTTTCTGATTCTGTTTAATTTGAGACACACACATTATCAAGCACCCTATCAATGAATTGTTATAGGTTAAGTTCAATTGGTCGATCGGTTAAAACCTAAGCCAAGAATTTTTTAAATTTCTCTTTTGATTATTTTTTTCACTTAAAATGAAACATTTCATTATAAAAATTTTCCCCAAAAAGTAAAGAAATTAAGGGGTAAGAAATCTAAAATTTTGGTAGTAGCCTCATTGCTAATCCTTTAACTTAACTAATTGGTTGGTTGATCAAGTTATATGAATCGATTGATTATTTCATACATAAAATAGGATTTTATGAACTTTTTCTTCCAAATATATTTTATGAGTCATATATACATGTTTATTTAACTTTTAAACTAAAAAAGATCTCTAATTAAAATCTTTAAAAGTTTTATTCACATAATAATTGTCATCTGTTTTTCAGCATTAACTAGTCGACTAGTTGAACTAACCATTACGAATTGATCAACTTGTTCTTCTCAGACCTGGACAAACAATAAAAATTATAGCAAAACAAATATTTCATGGTTTTCATGCTTAGATATATATTTTATCACTCAAATAAGTTCAATTTATTTCCATTAATGTATACACATAAAAATAACACCTTAAATGTCTTTAGTATGAATGAAGCCTAAGTCCATTCTTATTTTGCAAAAGCAATCTTTATTTAAAGGCTTTGTGAAAATATTAGCTAGTTGGTGTTATGTACTCAAAAACTCAAGTAAAATATCTCCTTTCACAATGTAATCCCTTAGAAAGTGATGTCTCACTTCTATATGTTTTGTACTAGAGTGTTGGGATAAAGTTCTTAGAAAGACTGGTCACACTAGTGTTATCACACTTAATGGATAAATGATCAAATTCAAGACTATAATCCTCTAAAGTTTGTTTCATCCATAAAATTTAAGCATAACAACTATCTGCCATAATATATTCTGCTTTAGCTATTGATAGGGCTATAGAGTTTTTTTTTTTTTTACTAGCCTAGAGTACTAGTGAGGATTCTAGAAAAGACATGTTCCACTAATACTCTTTTTATAAATTTTACATCTAGAAAAGTCCACATCTGAATAGCTTATCAAAGTTAACTTGTTTCCTTTTAGATAATATAACCCTAAATCTATAATACCATACAAATAACAAAATATGTGTTTTACAATACTAAAATGTGATTTTTTAGGGCAATCTTGAAAGGATGCACATAAACATATATAAAACATAATATGGGGTTTACATACAGTTAAGTATAAGAGTGAACTAAACATATCTTGATATTTGGTTATGCCTATATTCTTACTGTTTTTATCATATCTAGATTTATTGTTGTTTCCATTGGTGTATGGGCTCTTTTGACATATTCCATCTTAAATTTTTTTAAAAGATCCTTGATATAGTTGCTTTGATTGACGAAGATGTCATTATTGGTTTCTTTAATTTGTAATTTGATGAAGAAATCCAACTCTCTTATCATGCTCATTTCAAATTCATCCTACATGCAATTAGCGAAATCCTTATAAAGTGATTTATTAATAGCACCAAATATGATATCATCATTATAAATTTATATAATTAAGATATCTTTATCTTTTGTTTTTATAAAAAAGGTAGTGTCAATTTTACTAATGTCAAAATAATTATCAATAAGAAAAGACTTGAACCTATCATATAATGCTCTAATTGTTTGTTTTAAACCATATAAGACCTTTTTAAGTTTGAAAACATGTTTAGGAAATTGAAAATTTTCAAAATAATATGATTACTCAACATACGCTTCCTTCATGATAAATTCATTTAAAAATGCACTTTTAGCATTCATTTAG
>NW_011504170.1:0-6875 GCF_000495115.2 Populus euphratica
TCTAGTCAAAAACCTGAATGCAACTTGTTGATTATTTAATTTTTTTAACAAAAATAACATTGTTTTATTTTATAAAAAAATATATTAGGGGTCAACCCGGGATGACCAGGTGACCTGGTAAAAACTCGTGACTCGTGCTAAGTTTCAAAACTATAATTTTTATAATTTATTTTAATTTGTATTTTATAAGGTTATTATATCTGTTTTTGTTATCATATCATTGAGTAAAAAATAGTTAAAAAATCGTTAAATTTGATGGAGTTCATAATTCAAATCATGAGGTTGGCGGATTAAGCAGTGAATCTCGGGTCGATCTAATATGTCGTCGTTTGAATATTAAAAATAATATGTCATCCTAATTTATTTTTAAAAATCAAACCATGTTTTTTAACAAATATTTGGATTGTCTTTAAACATGTCAAGTCGACTTAGACACACTAGAGTTACTCCTAAATGGTTTAATATTAAACTCATGTTAAACAAAAAGTTGGTTACAAAAGTTTCAAAGTTCACCTACTAGGTCAACCCCCCCTTTTTTCTTTCCTTTCTTTTTTTTCTTCAAATTTCTTCATTCATTTTTTTCTTTTTGATGGAGTTTTTTTTTTTTTTTTAATCTCATCGTTAGCACTTGATTGATTCTGAATTGATCTTTACAATTTGTTCTTGTTAGCTTTCTCTAAAATTATCGCAGTCTCAAATAAACATCTTTGTATTTAATTGGTGTTTAGTTTTACTAGTGTCTATTTTTAATATCATATTACTAAGTAAAAAATAGTTTAAAAAAATTATTAAACCTAATAAAGCCTACAATTAAGATCACAAATTTGATTGGCTAAGCCATGGGTCCATATCGATTTAATATATTAACGTCTTAATATTAAAAAAAAAAAGTTATCTTGAGTTTTTTTTACATCAAACCACATATTTTACTTATTATCCGGGTTGCTTGTGAAATTACCAAGTTAATTAGATTATATAAAAATATTTTTTATACAAGTTAATTTTTAAATTAAAATAAATAAAAAATTTAATTAAAAAGTTTTAAAGTTGATTTATAGAAGTTTAATAAAATCAAATAGTTCATCATGACTTGGTTTTTCTTCAAGTTCAAAAACATTACGTTTCGACTACAATGTAGGATATACCAGTAAAATAGGATAAACAAAACTTGTTGATTATAACAAGAAAAGTCAAAGAAAGATTAATAAAAAACTAGAGGAGGCAGGGTTTTTACTATATCCTTAATCGGGTAACATTACCCACTTGTGTGTGTGTATTTTAAATTTATTTTTTAATATTAAAAATATTTTATTAGTGAATATATTATATATATTGTTTTTTAATTTATTTTTTATGAATTTAACTTAGACTTGTGATCCAAACCATAAACTAAATAAGTTAATTTGATTGATTCAAGTTTCCTTCATTTTTTTATTTGACTTTCGTTTCTTCTATATTTATTTTTCAACATTGGGCTAATAGTCTTCGTTATGTTATTTTTATCTACTTTTCATGTGGTTATTTCCATTTCGCGACTCAAGTCACAAGTCTAATAGATTAATCTTAGTGATTTAAGTTTTTTTTTCTTTTTTAATCAGTTTGTTTTTTTTTAATTTCACATTTCAATACAAGGTTGATTGAGAATTGAGTTTTATAGTTTATTTTGATTTGTTTTCTATTAGATTATTTTCATCTCATGATCTAACTCTCGAGTTTGATAGGTTAGCCCAAGTTGACTTAAGTAATTTTTTAGATTTTTTTTTAATTGATTTTTTTTTCAGTTTCATCTTTAATAGTGAGTTTATTGAAAATTGAGTTTCTTAATTTTTTTTTATGAAGTTATTATGATCTAATGACTTCGTATGCAGATTGAAAGGTTAACTCAAGTTGACTTAAATTAATTCAATATGTTGTTATCTTAATATTTACTAAAAAAAAATTATCTTAAATATTTATTTTGAGTCAAGTAATGTTTTTGTCAGTTAATCAATTTGTCTTTAAACTTATCAAAATAATTGAGTCATGTCAGATCAATTTTTATATTCATTTTTTTCTACTAAAAAAAATTAAAAATGTCAGGATAATAGACTAATTATAAAAAAAGCTAAATGACATGAAGATTTTATTGTAACTGTAGACATAAATTATTGTGGATTGCAACAATGAAATTACACAGGTATGTTATGTAATTAAACGGATCATGAGGGGTGTTTTAGTATTTTCACGTTGTATCTTTTATTTTTAATTGAAAAGCTATTGGTGTGTGTTCTAGATGTCTAGACGAGTGGATGGTGCCCATGCCATTAAGGAGGCGCTTGGATATTTCCTGGCGGTCAAATCAGGTCATCCGCCATATAAATAGATGCGTAATTGTGTTCTCTTCCACATGGTGCGATGCGTGTAAATATATCATGATTGAGTTGTTGTCAATGATGGATTGTTTGCTTTTTCTCTTTTTTTTTCTCTCTCCTAACAACTAAAATGCATAATTGTTCTCTTATTATTAGTCGTTTGTTTAAGTCCGATATGATTGTTAGATCTAAGAGTCTTGGATCAAGCAATTATATCAAACTTAAACTACTTAGGCTTAATATGATACATGATTCAAAATATTTTTTTAAATTTAAAAAATAATAATATTAATTCCCATCAAATCGGGAGCCAATATACTAGTTTTATCTCGATAGAGAAAATTCTTGAAAACCGGTTAAAGGGGTCATCCCTAGGAGGTCATAAGTCATAACCTTAATGTATCTTTATTTTGTAGTTTCGAAGGTCCCTCACAACCAAGAGGGTAAAAAAAATGTAGCGTTAGCCCACACATCTCACAACCGAACCCCACCCCCTACCCCAAAAGCCCAAACCACCAACAAGCTACCACCACCATTAATACCACTGCCAACCCAACATCAACTCAACCATAATAATTGTTTGCTTCTCTTAGTCCAAATAGAAATAGCAAAGCGAAGATGTACAGGGACATGTTTAGCTGCAACACTTACAACTATGGAGACACCTTGTACTGGGACGTGCGACACGTCTAGGCAGCTGAGAGCTTCGATTGGTACCATCATTACTCTTCTCTTCGCCCCTTTGTTTGCCGTTATATCCCTCCTTCCTCTCATGTCCTCATAGTTGGCTACGACAATGCCCGTAATTACCCCCTCTCAAATCTTCCTCCCTCCCTCTCCCTCATTATTATTATTATTATTATTACTATTATCATTACTAATACTATTATTAATTCCTATAGTCTTTGAATTGATTCTTGTTTTTGTTCTTTGTATTGAAATTATCAGACTTGGGCACTTACTTCTTATTTTGAATCAGCTCAATGCTTGTTTTTGAATTAGAACTTTTGGTGGGCTGAATTGGAATGCTATTCTGGTAGGAGATGAAAATGTGAGAAATAAAAGAAGTATTCGTTAAAGTTTGTATGCGCTATTAAGCCTGTCCAACTAGTAAGGTTTGATATTGGATTTAATTAATCAGACTTTATTTTTAAATTTTGAGTGAAATTGTTGTAAATTATTGCAATGTAAATATGAGTCCTAAATAGCAAATTTTGGTTCAAAATTGCTCTTTACAGATTATTTGGTAAACTGGATGTTACCCTAATCTTGATGATGACGTTCACCTATAATGTTTCTGCCAACTGTAAAATTAGACAAACTTTATTGCATGGATATCTCTTATCAAATAAGCTCTTGAACTTTGCAAAGAAAACAAGGTGTTATTGTTCTTGTGCATCTAGAGACGCTCACGTGCATGTGTGTGTTTCTGTATGTATATTTATGTATTCGATTATTCATCTGATGCCATTGGTTTTGCATTGTAGTTATGTTAGAGGACATGGTTGAGGATGGATATGAAAGCATAACGAACATTGATATTTTGTCAGTGGCCATTAACATTATGAGAAGAAAACATGAGCATGTCCATCAGCTCAGTTATATCCTTTTAAAAGAATTGCCTTAACTTCCGTTGTGTAATGAAACTTTGCCATTTCTTAACTAGATACCTTTACTTCTGTGTGAGCTTCCTTTATGATTTATGTATGATAAACATGGAAATGAATGCTAGAGATATGAGCTTCTTCCCAGACAAATCTTTTGAAGTTGTTGTGGACAAATGTATATTCCTCTCTCTTCCTTTAGATCTTCTTTTTAATGTTGATGGGTTTTTTTAAATTAACTTAGTGGTTTGTATGTTGACTTCGTTCTTGCTGATCAAATTCATCCTCCTTTACTCATGATGGCACCAACCATGTTTCTTTTACCATTCCCGCAGGAAACCAAAATACTAGTGGCATCATGCAAGATTTCCCTTGTATTATTCTGTTTACTTGATTGACTCCTGTTGGTGTCATTTGACTTGCTCTGACAAGTAACCCAAATGCTGGCATTACTGGGTAAGAACTTCTAATATAGGCATGTAGATATGTTTATAGTTTAAAAATCCTAAGTTTATTGTTGAAGAGGATAGAAAAAAATTACTTTCAAATACTAGGCACCAAACTTTTGATGTAGATACGATCATTCTTTTGCTGGGCCATTTCTAATTTCTTGATGGAAGAAATGGTCAGATAGTCATTTTTTCTCCATGAAAAAATCCAAACCACTAATTTCTTAAGATTTCACAAACATGATGTGTTATGTTATCCCTAGCTCGAGGGGAGCTAAATGCTATCTGTTAGTGTAGAGTAATTTCAATTGATGAAGGGGGAGATAGAGATCAATGATAACCCTACCCGTATATAGAGGGGGAAAAACACTCCAAAGAATGTGCGATGAAAGTACTGCAAGCTCAAAATGTTTCTCGATGCTAGCTTTCTTTTTAGTCCATCGTACTTCTTTTTTCTCCTTCTCTAAGTTTTTCCTAGTTTTTATAATTTTAATTTAAAAATTTATTTTATTTATTTTTAGCCTATGAATTTAAAGGAGAAAAAAGAGACGTGCTAATAAATGAGAAAGAAAATCATCAATTCTTCACATTCTAGAGATAAAAAAACTGATTTTGATATCAAATGAATTTTAATCGGTGAAAAGAGTCTCATTAAAATATTTTTAGATGTTAATCTTGTCTTGGAAAAGTAATTTGTCTTAGAAAAGTAGTTTGAGACCAATAAAGTCTTTTGAATTTAAGTTAGTTTTTTATTTTTTAAAATGATTAGATACTAATTTAAAACCACAAACAAGTTTATTAAGGCTATTATAATGTTTTTTTAAGGTGTTTTTAGGTTAAAAAAATTAAAAAGAGCTTTTTTGTCGACTTTTAATTGGTTGAAAATGAATGAAGAATGAATAAAAAAAGAAAAACAACCTTATAGGGCTTGTGTCACATGCTCACTTTGTTTGGCCCTTTGTTGTTGGGCCTAATGTAAAGCTTTATATTTTAATTTTTTTATAGTTTTAAATAATATTATAGATTTTTATAATAAATTTAATATTTTTTTCAGTTATTATGTATTTGATATTAAAAAAAATATGAATATAAATATTAAATTAAATTAATATTTATTTTATTTTTTAATAAATCATTTGTATTATTTTATCATTTTTTCTATCTTCAATCATATATAAAATACAAAGACTTTATTTTAGTGTTTATTAATTTTACTCTTAAGATCATGATAAGTTTGTATTTAGAAAACAGGAATACATGTTTTTCGTTAACACAATCATATATAAATTAATAAGAAAATCAAGTTTAGATTGGAGAAATACAATTTTTTCTTCTCATTTTAAATGACTGAAATTTTATTTTATTTTAGTATAAATTATTATTTTGGTTAAAAAATACATCAACATCTAATTAAATATAAATAAATAAACATCTTGACAGGGCATAATAAAATCATATACGTTAATCTACATATAATTATAGATTCATTTTATTAAAAACATGCAATGAATTTTTGTTTTACACTTCAAATATTTCTAAAAAATAAAATTAACATGGCCTGCATATTTTATTTTTCACGGAACTCTTGATCTGACGGTAGAAACGGTAAATTTATTTTGAAATGTGGTTGTAATTGCTTTTAAAATAATTTTTAATATTAAAATGTATGTTAATAATTTTTATTTTATTTTTAAAAAATTATTTTTAATATCAATATATCAAAATAATTTAAAAACATTAAAAATATATTAATTTAAAACAACAGAAATATTGTTAAAACTCGTAAATAAATAGATTTTGTCAAGGGAAGAACTGATACTTTTAAAATTTTTCAAAAACATTGTTAAAACTCAGAAACAAATAGATTTTGTCAAGGGAAGAACTGATACAGCAGTTACACCTTTTGCTCTAAAGTAGCCAAAAACACTAAATCTGGAAATTAATTTAAATCCAACGAGGACCAAAAACCCATCAGTTACAATATTGATAGAACTCCCAAGTCGTCTTCTCCGCTACGGCCAAAATGGCAGCCCAGAACACCGTGCCTTTACGAGTAGCCTTCACCATCTCTGGCAGTGCTTTTACCAAATCCAGCAAAAATAAATAAATCGCTGCATTAAGTGCAGTGCAGCCACAAGAAGCATCAAACCCTGCAAACAGCGAAAGCTATTTACTATCCTCCCCTTAAATTTGGCAAACAATGAATATAAAAAGAAAGAGTAGATAAATTGGCATAAAAAGGTTCTCTTCTGTCTCTCTCTTTTTCCTTTTTTTTATGCCCCTTGGAAAATAGCAAAGGGATGGAAAAAGCCTCCCCAACGCTACTGTTTATGGTATATTATCTGTAATAAATGGCGGAAATGAACTAGAGCACTAAATATAGAATAGCCTTGAACATTGCAAACTCTATAGATTTGGAAGATGACAATATTTTATAGCTAAATAAAAGGGTATTTTAGAATTCTAAAATA
>NW_011504171.1:0-1380 GCF_000495115.2 Populus euphratica
AAGTTGATCCTGTTCATGACGATAGAGAGATAAGCCCAGATATGAAGGATCGAGACAAGGTCGAGCAAAAACAAGAATCCCAACAAGCTAACACTGTTCATGATGTTAGCAATGGAGATTAGGGAAAAAGAGGGGGCAATTGATTGTTTCTCGTTGGGGTGAGAAAAAAACCAAAACAATGATTAAAAAAATTTAAAAAAAACTATAAAAAACCTATTATAATTAAAAAAAAAACTGACTGGTTTAGTTCGGTTTCCATTTTACAAGTCTAAAATAAAAAAAAGCGAATCGAACTCAAACAAAAAAAGAATTAGAAAAAAACAAGTTAAACCAAAAAAATCAAGCCAAACTAGTTTGAATTGATTTTAAAAAAAAATGAATCGAAACTGGTTGGTTTGAACCGGTTTTTTAAAATTTAATTTAGTTATTTTTTAAAATAAAAACCAAACTAAACCAAACCAAAAAAAAATAATCACTTCTAATTTCTCGTGATAACAATTTACTATTTTAAAAAAAGCAATAAACTTTTTATTGGGATTAATACAATTTTGTTAGAGTTTATTCATTATTATAATATTAACTAGCAACAATTTCATCTTTTTATATTTTAAAAATATGGTATAATAATTAAATTACTTTTAAAAAATAAATTTTTTCAAACTGATTTTTTGGAGTTTTTTTTATATATTCATAACGTTTTTTTAGTAATTATCAAATTGATGGCAAGATAATTTGTTTTTTTTAATAAATATAAATATTAATGTAAAAACAAATTAATTTTTAAATTTGTTTAGGAATTTTTGAATGTGTTAAAGTTAAAATAAATTTAAAAATATTATTTTAATAAAATCTTCAAACAAAAAATGTCTTCAAAAATAATATACTCCAAAAGTCGCGGGATGCTTTCAGGTGTTGCCCCATTTCTTTAAAATATTGAATACTTTTGTGACTGATACATTTAACTTTTATTAATTAATTTAGCTATATTGATTAAGCTATTATTTTAAACTAACAAGTCAATTTCGTCTTAATTAATTATTCTTTTTAATCCTATCTTGTTTTGTGCCGATTCTACTTACTTTGTTTAATTATGAAAGTTATTTCATAATTTCCATTGCAAGTTCATATTGTCCACTCTTGTTTAACCCTAGTGCAGACGCTATTACCCTAGGATCTAACCACATGTATGGTGGATATCAACCTTCTTTTGCATGATCCACACGATAAATAGCAGGTCGGAAGCTGATAATTAATCATCCCGAGTTGAGTTAGGCTTGAGCAGGTTCATTCGCTAGCTAACCCTTTAATCATTTATCCTCCTTTTGCTATAGAAAATGTCTGGTTGTAGCTGTGGCTCTGACTGTAAGTGCGGCAGTGGAC
>NW_011504171.1:2531-6874 GCF_000495115.2 Populus euphratica
AGGTCTCTCATATTATCGAACTTGGAACCATTTTGTTTTTGTATTTAAAAAAAAAAAAAATTGAAATTTTTTTTATCATAAATTATTTTTTTCTTATTTTTTTTGTTTTAATATATTAATATCAAATATAAATTTTAAAAAACAAAAAAATATCATTTTAATTGAAATTTTTTATTTTAAAATTTTTTCTTGTGTTTTTTATTTTGATATGTTAATATAAAAAAAAATTAAATTTTTTTTTTATTTTTTTAAAATATTTTAAAAAATAATTGATATAAAAAACTAAATGAGCTCTTATTAAAGAATATAAACATCAATCAAACTTCGGGCCAGGGATGGCTATCTCATTTTGGCAGTCCATTTACTTATTTTCTCAATTATGCTAGGAGTGGTGGTAGTGTTATTTGTTTTAAAAATACTATTTTTAAATAAAATTTTAAAATATAATTTATATTATTCTTTAATATTTTTTAATAACTTTTTTAAAATTAAAACTCGTTAGATTTGAATTCACACTAATTTATCCTTTAACTTTTAAATATAATAAAAGTGATAACATCCAATTTTATGATTACTTTGTTAATATGATTTTAATATTATGTTAAATAATTATATTTTTAAAAAAATTAAATTATTATTAAAACTTTAAGATATAATTTATATTATTTTTCAATACTTACAAAAGATAATCAACTAATTAAAAAGTTAATATAAAAAACACTCAACTAATCCAATGGGTTAAAATCTTCCGCAAATTCCATGGTGGGCTAGTTCTTTGATTATATATATTTCAGCATCAATTAGCTTTTAATGCGGTTGGGCTGGCATCACAATCAAAGATGTGAATGTGAATTTAACATACTAGCTCGAATTAATTAGAGATATTTAATTTAATTTTTATTTATTTTTAAATTTTATTCTTTAATATTAAATTATTTTAGAATATATTTTTTTTTTCTCTTTTAACATGTGTTTTTTTCTTATGATTATTATCATCACATTTTCTTTTAACTTCTGGTCAATTTATTATTGTTTACTTGAATTATCGTGGATTTTCCTTAAATCACGCTAGTAATGCCCAAGCATCTTCTTTTTACTTTGCAAAAAATCAGCTAGATGTATGGGCCATCCATCCATATATATATATATATATATATATGTATGTATGTATGTATATGTATGTATTGAATTTATATAGATGTCAGAAAGAACGGTTAAAAGAAGCAGACATGTCAAGAATATTTAATTAACTTAAAGGTTGTGAATAATAGATAATTGAAGTATGAATAATGTAACGAATATGGAAGAGAGTAAGAATTAATGTCTTTGTCAATAAATATTATTCCAAAGTATTTAATGAAAATTTTATCATAATAAGATTCAATTAATATGACACCCATGTAACCATAAAAATCTCTTCAAACTATCCAAATTCAAGCTATCCAGCCAAATTCTACCAAATACTCGAATTAGATCAAATATTGTCAGTTATGAATCACGTACATGGGAGAAAGAGTTACAAATGTTTGAAAAATAAAAGGCCACTCAGATAGTTAAGGTAAGCTATCAGTTATTTTTCCACAAGCAATCAAAGCTACAATTAATTAAATAATTAACATTAGAACACATAAACACAATTAAAATTTGTATGCATTTGAACTTTTAAGCATTAAACACGTATGAACCCCCTGCTCTTCTCGCCCCGATGAGCATAACACAAAGCGGAAGTCTGAAGAATCAAGAATTCTTAAGCAGATGAAATCCAGCAAGGTAAATTTCACCACAGAATTCAAGGCTTAATAGAGACAGCGGAAAATGATCTATCATGCACATATGAGGAGTTAATGTGGTGGTGAGCTGGGATCTTCATCAATAATTTTGTCCTTAAAACGATACAGCCCACAGAATCTAACAAGAGGGAAATAGGAAGCCAAATTCATTCAATGGAGTTGAAATAAAGAAAAGGGTGTGATCCATGTAACACAGACAGTTAAGCCAAAAGCAAGATTCGTGTTCTTGACCAAAACAGAAGTAGCCAGATAAGGGAATCAAAGCACAAAGCTAATGTATGAATAAACAGATAGAAGCATAGTCAATGAAAGATCGGTCATGGATTGCACGATTGCCTGCCTCGTTGTATATCACCAGTTTTGTCCTCAAGGCAGTCAGTTAAGACAAAGCAAGATTAGTGTTCTATACCGCCACGAAAAGACTAGGATAAAGACACCACATCTAAAGCATGAGTAACTCAAAAGCTGCATATCTGACAAAAGAATTACAAATAATCAAGCAATCTCAACAAAGCTACCGCACTAAGCTACTTTCAATATATGGACACTGCTGTATTTTCAGAAATGAGGGGAGGCTAGGCAAGTAAGAACACAAGGGTCCGTGAATAATAATGCCAGGGAGAGCGTGAGGTATTACACAAATTACATCAGTAAAGGAGATAAGAATCTGAGAATGAACCAAATAAAAGTTTCCTCTCCAACCACATTGAATTTCAGACATTACCAGAGTAGCAACTGTGTCAGTCTCACGTGCAAAAAACCAGGGAGAAATCTAACCTCTCAGTTCGTATGATTATCTTACAACCTCTTCTTGACTTGAGACCTGCAGAAGACGCCCCAGTTCTCTCAGTAATGACTAGAAAATTTGTAGGACAGTAGATAGTAGACCAAACGATTCAGTTATCATTCATTCAAAGATTTAATTAGAGACTAAAATACATCAGTATATTAATAGCAAAAGTCAAATGGATAAGCTAATTATGTATCAAGCACCTACACAGAAAAAAAGGTCCACGGAAAACTCGAGGTTCATTCCCTTGTTGGGCCGCAGTGTAGCTGAATTAAGGTGTGTGTAGCAGGATTCAACACCTCAACTAGTTCCACTCATGGAAACAATAAAAAGAATTAAATAAATAGTGCAACTGAGGCAATAATTTTACCTTAATTCTATTAATCAAACAATAGCAAAAAACTAGTTTTTTTTTTTCCGTGCTATGTTGTACAAACAAAGAATTTTTAAAACATCAATTTTTAAAACATTATGATGATAACCCTGGATGATATTTAAAAAAAAAAAATATTAAGATGCTAACACATTGGATTGACCAGAACCAACCATATTTAAATTGTGAAACTCTCAATCTGGGACATGAGTCTGTGATAACACCATGAAATTCAAATCAAAACAAATTAGAAAGTCAAATTCAAATTAACCAAATATTGAAGACCTCAAATAAAAGGAAAAAACATTTAATAAAAAAAATGACTCGAACAAATCTAAATCGGTGTCTCGCATTATAATGCGGCTCGGACCGGTGTTTTTAAAGAAGAAAGAAAAATTTGAGACTTGAATAATTGACCTAACAGGATCTATTATATAGAGTTAATTTAATAATATGATTAAAAAAATAACAATGAACAATAAATAAAAAGACATGAAATAACCCATGTCATTTTCAAAATTAGTGAAAAATCATATTAAAAAAAAAGAGTCCAATCTTCAAATAAATAAAATGCTAAAATATAAAATAGGAAAAAACATGAGTTTTTAAAAAAAAAATCAAGACTTTTTTCCTTATCTATATTGCGGGTTAAATATTTTTTTGTTATCTTAAAAAAATGTTAAAATGAATGGAGATGATGACAAACTGGATGGTATATATTTTTTAAAAAATAAATATTGAGCAATTAATTTAATTTAATTAAAAAGAAAATTCTTAAAAAAAAGCTAAATCAAATAAAAAATAATATAAAAAGACCCGAGATAACTCAAGTTATTTCTAAAGCAATGAGAAATTATACAAAGAAAAACAATAAAATTACAAATTTCAATATCCAATTAAATGAAATGTCCAATAATGAAACTGAAAAACATGAGTTTAAAAAAAAAACAATAAATAACCCAGATGAATCTTTTAATTATAGGTTAATCTCTCAAATTCACAACTTGTTGAATTCTAAACTCGAGGTCAATCAAAAAACTCAATTTAATATTAAAGGATGATTTAAAAAAATCAATTATAAAAACTTGTTAATGCTAAAAAATAAGGATAAAATCTTATACGTAAATATAATGAAAATTGTAAAAAAAAAAGAAAAAAACTCTAAAAACTATCCAATATAAAATAAATAGCAATTAGAAGATAAAGACTAAATCTAAAATAAAATAAAATTAATGGAGGATAAAATAAAAAAACAATTCAAACCTATAAATTAATTCAAATTAAAAAAATAAAAACCAAATATAAAGGGAAAAAAATGAAAGATTGTTGTGAAATGTTGCAAGGGCATGCACATAAACTAAGAAAGGAAAAGAAATAAAAAAAAAAAAAC
>NW_011504173.1:0-2211 GCF_000495115.2 Populus euphratica
TTTTTTTGTAGTGAAATTAATACCTAATTGCTTTTAATTTATTTGTTAGGGATAAAATTGAAAGGCTAAATGAGACCAACTTAGAAAAGGTGATGAAAATAAATGTTGTTTTTAAAGTTGGTGTTACAAATACACTTTAATCCTTCAATTTATAAAATTAATATTTTTCAATTCTTTATGTTTTTCTATATTTAATTTTAGCATACAACTTCATTTTTGTTATTTTTTAGGTTGTTAACTTTGAGACAAGGAATAAATTTTTGTTATGTTCTAATATAGAATAAGAAAATTATCGTTTTTTTATATTTCAACCACCAAATTAATTAATATTGATATTCATGGGTTTCATTTGATAAAAAAAGTTAAACAATATACTTCAATATCATCTCATAAAGTAGAGTAAGGTTGTGGAAGAAAAACATAGACTTATTTGATTTCATGTTTTTGGGTTGTTTTTAGAGGTTTTTTAGATTGATTAATTGGTTTCTAGGTATTGTAAGGGTTTTTATGAGTTTTTTTTTGTTAAAACATATTGAAAAAAGGATTTTAGGAAAAAAACATATTTATCTAAATTTTTTAATTACAACTAAGAAGACAGGTGACATGTCATCTATTTCAACAGGTAACACGTCATTCAACAAATAATGTATTGTTTAATTTTTTTAATAAAAAAGATGAACTACAAGTTTTTTATTGTTATCCGCCCCTTAAAAAAGTAAAAATACGAGGCCTTGGCATATGACCCTAAGCTTTTTTCTTTCATAGGCTTAGGTGCAGATGCACAAGATCATTAGGCATGTGCACTTGAGCTCTGAGCTCTTTTACGGGGCTTTTTTTATTTTTTATTTTTTTGTTTTTATTTAAATGCAATATAAATTTATTAAAAAAATATTAGATTTGATTGAGCTATTAGTGTAAATCTTTGACTTCATAGATTCTGACTCAACATTTAGGAAATTTTTTAATGTATTTTTCTCCTAATTTAAAAAAATACAATTTAACCCTTTTATTATCATTTATTTTTTTATTTAAATTCAAATAGAAAATGCAATTTAATCATTTTTTATCATTAGCTTAAAAAATCCTGCATAATTGGGATCATGTTCTGATTTGAGTTCTAAATTTTATTTGTTGATTAAAGTTGATTATGAGCAATATAATATGATATATTTTTAAGTTTTTAGCTTCAACTCTTTTATATCTTTTTTATTTACTTTTAAATTTAATTTAATTTATTGTCAATTAATACCCAATAAAGATCTATTTAAGAAGAGAATAAAAAAAGAAAAAAAAAACAAATTATTCATTCGGTTTAATTATTATGGTTGTGTTTGTTAGCTAAGTTATAAATTTCACGTCTGAACTCAAATCATTAAAATTTATTATTATTATTTTCATTTTACTCCTTTAATTTTTTTGTCTTCAATCTAGTCCTTTAACAGTTTTTTGTTTTCACAGTTAAGTTAGGATTAAATAAAACTAAAATGATAAATATTGTTTTTAAAAAAATACTAGATCACTATTTGAGTTGAGTGAGGTAGCCGGTTTTCTATTAGCTCGCTTGGTCACACAAGTAAGATCAATTCTTCTTTTTTTTTAATTGACAGTTATGATGATCAATTAATTTATTCTATTATATTAGTCGAGTTGTTAATTATTATCTTAAATATTTTATTGCATACAATAAAAATAATAATACCATTTATATTTTTTTAATATAATTATATGTTTTTTATCCAAATCACGGCAAAGTAATGTTACAAAACCAAGTATATGTTAGGGGTGTTTGAATAAGAAGTATTTTTTATTTTTTTAAGAAAAATATGTTTTTATAATTTTCAAAAATATAATTTATATTTAAAAAATATTATATCTTTAATAAAAAAAACCATCACACTTTTAAACCAACCACATTCTTAAAAGGAAAGGCAACACGAGCATCGAATGCCTGTAAAATAATTTCGGCTTCTGATGGAAGTGTATCTATACTTCGTGAGCATCTTTCGAGTAATCTGATAAAAAATTTCAATCCTTTCAGGATTTTCAGCATATTTAAAAATATAATTATAATTATTTTTTAAAATAATTTTATTTAAAAATATATTAAAAAAATATAAACTCCCATCAATCTAAATAAAAAGGCAAATTCACGTCTTGCCCAATGCCTCCTGCCTCTCTTGGTGCCAGTTTGGCATTGAAACCGAAATTCTT